>NC_054558.1:7034797-7334797 GCF_017654505.1 Polyodon spathula
CAATGGGAATGCATAACATATATATATATATATATATATATATATATATATATATATATATATATATATATATATATATATATATATATATATATATAGAAGAGAATATATGAAAACTAAAGCCTATATTTATGAACACAGACAACATTTACTTTGCGTTTGCTCCAGTCCAAAACCTGCAATTCATTTTTTTAAAGAATTAATAAACCTGTGCTGAGGGAGTAACACATTACACATACTGCATTACTGTAATGTGATTCCATTTTTTCATAGCTTGTAACTGTGATAGATTCTTCTTCAGAAGGTAACACAACACATTACATTTTATGAGAAAAAATACTTTTAGTTACATGAAAAAAAAAAAGAAATCAGAAAAACGCATAATCAGTGCAAATCTTGCCAGAAAATGGCATCAGAAGAGGGAACTAAAAATCTCTGTAACGATTTGTAACTGTACTGGCGACCTTTATTAAAAGCACATTAAGATTTCTGCACATGAGGCAACATGACTATTACAATTACATTTTGTTTGCATGTTTTCAAATTGTATTCTACTGTGTGTCCTGTAGCTAGAAACAAAATCTGCTACTCTGTGGAGGCAACACAAGATTAAACCCTGCAAAGTACAGCAGAGAAAATAAAACCAAATGTGGAGCATCTGTAGAATTTGCTAATAGTTACATTACTTAGACAGTAGTAACCAAACAGGGACCAGTTAGTAATTAACACATAATTAACACATAAGCCTGTGCCGAGTAATGAGTGCAAACAAATACTCATGGCAATTTTATACAATGCATGAAAGCACCTCCTAGTTCCTATGGGGCAGTGGTGACTGTCAAGCTCAAGTCTAGAGAGAGAGACTTTCCAATCCAAGGGGAAAGGAGGCATGACCCTCAGCAGTATGACTCTCTGAACTAAGCCATGCATCAGGCATTCATCGCTGTCCCAGTGGAGGCAGCACAGCTGCAGTCACTGAACTGTTGCATTACGTTGAAAAAAAAGGACAAGTGTCTTGTAACCGAAAGTGTGGTAACTTGTTGACTTTCATTTACTAGCCAAGTTTAATTTTTATTTTTTCTACCGGATGTAACAGTGAGTTTCCTTTTCATTTGAGAGAACATTGATTCGCAACGCATGATTTGTACTGGAGGAATCACTTTAGTAAAATTGTCCTACCATTTCATTAGAAATAAGATAATTGGCCATAACATTAATACTCATTCATAACAGCTGAGTAAAAGGTACATAAACACTTTAGTCAGGTGGACAGTGTGTTGACAAAAGAACTTCAAAAATACCCAATTCAGTCAAAATGTTTTCTTTTATGTTAAGATATAAATATTCCCAACCTGGGGTATATCTAAAAAGACTACCCTTTTACCTCTGAAATTGCCATAAACCTGTAATGGTCACTCTGCTCATTCGAAAGGCGGTTGATGAAAATGATAAGAAAGAAGATAGATAGCTGTAGACAGCAGGTAAGTAAAAATAGAGGTAAGTATGTAGGTGCAAACAGAAGGACAAACGGTATCACAAAATAGAAAGGAGTGTAGTGTTTGGAGGGTCTCCAATAAACCCCCACTCACAAATACAACACACAGACACAAACAGAGAAAGACAAAGGCAAATGAAATAATTACAGATGAAAGGCAGTGACTTCTGGGAACAATCACAGTAAACAGTCTCTGTGCCACTGGTGGGAGAACGACAGGTAGGCCCATACAAGTCCAGTAGTAGCAGTGTAATTGAAAACCATAACCATAATTGAAAACCATAACAAAACCAAGAAAATATTGGAAACCAAAGCAGCAAATGAAAGTCGAAAAATCCAACAAACCAAAAAGGAATAATCTCACTGAATGATGAAGCCCCGAAATGAGTCCAGTAAACAACGCAATGATGTTGAATGCAGAAGGTTGAGGAAAAAAATTGAGATTGTTGAAAACGGTAAGCTGGTCCAGTTGTGATGGGTTGAACGGTGTAACAGTTGATTAGAAAAAAAAAGAAAAATCAGGAGACTTAGAAAACGAAGACAACAAACACTAAACAGACCTTGAATCTACAGCTAAACTTAAACAAGCAACAGTGAACAAAAAAAAAGAGTTTAGACAAAGTGCAAACATCAGAAATGATGCACCCGTTTTATCTAAATACACTGAGATTAAGTTTGAAGATGCTGTTGTTCGGTAAAGGGCTGCCTCAGACTAAGCATGCCTTGATCACAGCTTTTTTCAGTGGGGATGCCCGATATGCTCGGCCTCAGTCAGGAACTTCATCCACAGCAGAGATGGAATGACTGATGACTGTTGTCATTCCCAACTGGACACTGTAACTGCCTTTCGGTTGTGCAGAGTGACCGTTACAAACCTATACTGTTAATCCACAAGTTAATACGAGTTACTGCACAAATATGGACGTCATTATTAAAACTAACATTGCTTCTACTCTGGAAAAACACCATCTCTCATAGTACACCCAACAGATATTCTTCAAACACTGTTGTATCAGAAACAGTCGATTATTCTACAGGTTAAATGGATGAACACACATGTACTGGCACCTGTATTGACAGAGATATACTGTGTAGTTTATTTAGAAGTGTGGCAAACTCGTAATACGGAGAAACCCAGATAATGTGTTCTTCTTAGAGGTTGAAATACTTTAATTTGAGGCACAGTGGAAGACTGATTTGCCCTCCACTGTGGTAAGGTCAACACTGCTCAGAGCCACAGTGATGGTCAGATATTGTATTATATGTAAGGCAGTAGTACATGTCCATTGATCCCTCAAAGGAGACTGTACAGTGGTATTGTCTGAAAAGCAGTCAGAGTGATTTAGTCCAAGTGTTTTGCTGCTTCACTGGGGCTCATCTTTGTATTCATGTTGTCTTAACATTTTTTTTTCAATAGAAAATCCAGGCCAAGCCATGTGCTACAAACAATACCAGCCTCATAGTCTTTACCCCAGTCATCGAGGTCCATGCTTCTGAATGTATTCCTGTCACGGCTCAGCTCCTGTCCGGGGATTTCTTGGGGATTTTCTCAGTTCGCCTTGTGAGTGCAGTCGAGCGAATCTTGCCAATTCTACTTATCCTGGGGCTATAGGGCTGAGCCTGCTGAAGAGAAAAAAATGTTTTTTTAAGTAAACCCTGAAATCGTTATTTAACTGATTTAAAGGGAGCTGTCAAATCCATTCGCTTAGCAGTATTCTCACTCAAAAGTCCTCCGTTGTTTTGCTGTTGACTCTTTTTTCAAAGAAATTTCAGTTTGATTCAGGTCCAGTTATCCTACTACAGGTTAACATGACTTGATGTGCTGCAGGCAGTGTAGAGAGCTACTGTTTATGGGGTCTGGTTAAATAGGCAACAGGGGTTCATCTTTAGTTTAGGGATCTGCTATAAGAGGTTATATTCAATCTATAAATATGTTATGAAATATGCAGTCAACTTATTACAAATAACATTGAATTATAATACACTTTTGAAATCTTTCTTTTGCTGTAATGAGGCTTTGCCTGGTGCCAAACTGCTAATGTACGCGCGCACACACAAGCACACGCACGCATGCACGCATGCACACACACACACCTCAATCTTATGAGGTCATAAACAGAGGGAACTTTGAGGATCATATGGTATAAGTTGTTACATTATTTATTGTACGTTTTTTGTTGTTATTTCAACTAACCTCCTTTCTGGCTATTTCAATTACAAGATAACAGTATTTTAGCACAACATCCCTTGTTGTTTTAAACTGTGCCAAGTAATCTGGTTTCCGAGCCTCTCTCTCACACTTGTCCTCGTTCGTTACTTTAGAATATGAATCACTGGAAGGACATTGCTAGAGTTGTTGTGTTTGTGTACACTTTGTTGGTATGTTTAAAAAAACAAAACAAAAAAACCACAGACTAATACAAATAAAAAGTCAGTGAAACAAAACCAACAAGTTATAACAGAAATAGCATCCTGGCAAAGCCGAAGGAAGAGGGTCCAAACCCAGCTTTCAACACAGAACACAATGAGGCGCATCTCACCACACATTAAAACAAAGTGGAATCCATGAAGAAAGAACAATAAATGAAAGAAACGAATAGCGTTCTCAATCATTGTTTCAGGCTCTGGCATTGTATTTCACGCTGGTTAATTCCTTACGCATACATAGATACAGTTATTCTTTGATTAAATAATAATAATTTACAAACAAACTTACACTGTCTCTTTAACAATGTAGATTCCTCCATCTCGAGACAATGGCTGTGTTGCTTTAACCTGAAATTGGGACAAAATGAATATATTCTTAGGGTTATTGCTGTACAGCATTATCCCCACCGACCAGAAAAACACACACACACACGCACACACACACACGCACACACACACACACACACACGCACACACACACACACACACACACACACACACACACACACACACACACACACACACACACACACACACACACACACACACACACACACACACACGCACACACACACACACACACACACACATGCACACACACACACACACACACACACACACACACACACACACACACACACACACACACACACACACACACACACACACACACACACACACACACACAAACACACACGCACGCACACACACACAGATGTATATATGTGAGAAAATAAACGCTATATTACCTTTCATCTTGTTCTTGTTTGTGTAGCCTTGCCTGAAGTTTCTGCAGAATAACACAAATAAATGAATCCAATCAATGTTGTACATTCCATCCTTCTATAAAAATCACCGGGCCACATCCATACATGGAAAAGGTTACCGGGTTTTTGGTGTTGCAGCTTTTATAGATCCAGTGGAAAATGTCCACATTTAAAGATGGTTCCAGATGGAAACTGAATTGCCATATGGGAATGATTTGGGATATTGGTAAGCCAGCTTTTTAACGGTCAGTCTTGTAAATACATCTATGATTCAGAATTCATGCAATATATAGATAGATCGATATTATCCGTCCTGGGTCCTGGCCCAGTAAACTTTTTCTATAACAATAACATGTGATTATTGCTGGTAATACAGCAAGTGTAAATAGAAGCGTGTATAAAACCTGTTTGACTGGGCTGTTTGGAGTGCTTTGTGGTGTGATTGGGGATTTTTAATGTTAAGATACAACTAAGTGAATATACTAGTTAGATTAAAATGTAGTAAATAAATAGCATCACAAATTCAACCAATTCAAACTGAACTGTAGCTGCTGCAGCCCTTAGCAGTAGCTGTACTGAGAATTCTAAACAGATCTAAAGGCAGAATGTTGAGCCTGGCCAGGAATTACCTGGCAATGTGTCTCAATGGTCTTGTACAGCTTTACTTTATAGCCTAGTAAAACGGAACTGTCTATTTGATTAACAGCTAATGAGGTAAAGTTCTACACTGTGTGGTATTTTGTATTAATGATGGCTAGGACTTTTGCAGTTCATTACACTGCTGGAATCCATAGCCAAAGCCAAACTTTTAAACAATAAGGAATCCTAAACAGTTTGTTCTGGAAGCCTTGGGTACATTTTAATTAGTTTCTTGTTTTTTTTTTTTTTTTTTTTTTTAGTTAACTGTTAACAGGAGGCAACTGGGGCAACGCATGACGTTAGCTCCCTATTGAACAACATGACAAAGATATGGGTCATAATACAAAGTTTTCAAAAGAAATAGGGTTAGATTTAGGGTTAGGGATGGGGTTACGGTTAAGGTTAGGATTAGAGTTATATCATCCAAAAATAAATTACACATTAAGTAACTAATAACATTGTAATTATGTGTAAGTACACGTGTGTTTACTGAGTAGCTACTATATAAATACACAGTATTTTTTAATAGTCTTTTTGAAGATAACCGCTTTCATGCTGTATATAAATGCTTCAGACACTATAGTAGTAAGTGCATGAGTCTTTGTCTATATTACCTTTTTCTGTATGAAGCAGTAGATTGCGCAAATGCCCAGCAGACCTCCGCACACAGCTGCAGATATGAAAAGCTGCTTGTAAGGGTTTTGTGCCTCATACTGGGATTCCTTCTCGGACTGCCTGCCTCCCCTCGGACCATCTGAAGGTTGGATCTCTCCTTCACCGTGTCCCAGGATTTTGGATCCATAACCTGCAGGGAGACTTGAGAGGTCAAGGATATCCTGCAAGAGGGTCTTTATAATTTTAAAAGTAAATGGTTAAATCTGAAGGCTGAGAGACTCCTATACAGTTCTGCCACCAGTACAGTTCTTCCTCCTATGCAGATTTAATAAAAGCACGTACAGGCTAATGATTTTGCACAGGGGTGATCTTCCACTGAGGCTAATTTCCCGCTCCCCAGTGATGTCGTCTTTGAAATCTATTGCTTTTATTATAGGTATGATTCAGAGCCCAATGGAAAGACACGACCTTGGCATAGTGTTAATGTAGAGTAACTTCTTTGTAAACTCTTAATTCTGGGTTCAAACACAGAGGCAGTACTGTCTTGGAGGCTCTGTAGATAATATTAATTCACAAAAAGAAAACACTTTTGGTTTTGGTTCCATGCTGAGTCATTATGTGTGTTAGTTGTTTTTACAGCAAGCTTAGAAACAGGAGGCAGTGGTTGGGGTTTGTGAGGCAGTGAGGCATAGTGGTTAGGGCTGAAGTACTGGGATGCATTACCTGATTCATTGCGTGAGTGCTGAGCATGCCACTTGACAAACTTTTAGTCTTGTTTCGGATTTAATATTTGGAGTGCAGGCACTGGAAGCTGTGCGATTCATTTCATAAAAGTGGCAAGGATTGTGCTGCTATAGTAAAAGATACACTACCTGTGTTGATATTTTCATTGTCATGAATCCTGATATGTGTTTTTCTGTGAAGCAGAACTGATGAAGAAGACTCATCTGCAATATCATCTGCGATACCAAGGGGCTCAATGGGAACAGTCCAATCTCTATGTAACTTGCTTTCTGAACTATCAAAAGATCTGTCTACTCTAGGATCTATTGATCTCTTGGCTCTAGGAGAGATAGCTGAGCTTTCAGTGGGAGTAGTGCTGTCATAAGGAGGGATGAAGGTGATCAGGTGGTCCATGGATCTTTTTGTGGAAGGCGTAAAGCGTTTTTTCAATGGGGCAGTTAGAAGTTCTTGACCAGACAGGGCCTGGTCAGTAGTTTGACTGTGCACTAAAGATTTGCTAAAAGGTTTTGCTGTTTGAGAACCTGGAGAACTTTGGGATACATCACCTTGGGCCTCAGAGCTTGTAGGAGTATACTCAGATGTAGGTGAACCAGTATTATCTTCATCTTGTGGAGATGGTATACTAGTAAAGGAAGGAGAAGTAGGATTCTTCTCGCTGCTGGTTTGGAAATTATTTATCGAAGCCCCAGAAGTAGTGTCTGTATCAATTGTCCTGTGTCTGTAGGATCTTGTCGTGCCAGGGTTTGCCGATGGGATACCCCATCCTTCTCTAGTGCTGGGGCTGCCTGTCTGGGGTTGTGGCAGCTCAGTGGAGTAGGGAGTGTTTGGTATGTCAACGGTGGGGTTTGGAAGGTTCTTCCAAAGGTTGATGGCTGTCGTGGAAGCTGACTCAGAAGCACTGCCACCTACAGTTGGGCAAGAGCACTGACATGCGGTCGTACCTACAGGAAATTTGAACAAAGGAATGTTGTAATCTACCATAGTTTCTGATTGGGTGATTGAATTTGGCATGATAAATGGTTTGGAACACAAGGGGAGAGGAGAGCAACTACGATAATTTCAACATGTTATTTTCCACATCTGCCAAATGGACATCAAAAGCATGTTACGTGAGGGATAAAGTGCTGGTAGTGGTGGAGTTTTCATTTTGGTTTTCTTTGTGTCTTATTGACAGATTTCTGAGGATTTACTTAAAGGTTTGTTTGTTTTCCGACCATAATGTTGTATAACTCAATTTAATTTAGTTTATTAAGGGAGCCATAATCTAATTTCTGACAACTATATCAAAACTTTTAAGTTCTCAGACTAACAAGCCAAAAAAAACCCAAAAAACCCCAAAACTGAATAACAGCTGACTGGAGGGTATTTTAATTACAGTTTTGGACATATTCCCAAGAAATGTCGGAAAGCTTTAAACCAAAGTTTAGCAAAGGCTCAAGAAGGAAGTGTATCAAAAATAAAAATTAAAACCGTGTTCTTGATGCGGCAGCTTACCTGTGGGCAGGGTTCCCTCGGTTGCTGGTTCTACGACATCCTGTGCATACTGGTCAGCACAATTCCAGTTTATTGGCCTGTTGTTTTCTGTCAGCAGCTCCATGTAGAAAGACATGACTTTCCGAATGTGACCTAACACAGCTGCAGGAGAGCCTGCATAGGCCTTCACAAACTTCTCTGGGTCGTCCTTTAAGATTGCACAATAAAAATACAACATGAATACAAACTGACTAACTGACCAACTAACACAAACTAACCATAGCCATGTTTTACAGGGGAAGCCTTAAACACTGAATGCAATGGGCAGACAATGCGTTTCTGAAATAGAACAAACAGTGCCCCCATTTCCACTGTACAGACTTCTTTGCAAATTATGCTATAATCCCAGCAGTCAGACATGAGAAGCTGTATTACTGTGCCCAAAGTATTGCACTCTAGAGTGTGGGCACAATGAACATCTACTGATAATTCCATTACTCTTCATCTGAATGGCAGAACGGATCTGTGATATTTATCATTTCAGACAATGGTGCTGCATTTCATGATGACCTGGGCTTGCATTAATTTCCGACATGCAATTCACATAAAAAAAAAAATACCCAGATGAAAAACTAAAGTTTAAGGCTAAGGACAAGGGAGTTTGGAGCGGAGTATTCAGTTAATAGGTAACACTTTACATTGTCTCTAATTACTGTGTATTTACATCGTAGTTACTTAGTAAAGACATGTGTTCTTATACTATTACAATGTTATTATGAATAGTTACAATGTACATCTTTTTTGAATGTTATAACTCTAATCCTAACCCTAACTCTAAAACTAACCCAAACCTTTTCTGCTACAATTGTGTACTTACACATATCATGCAAAAGATGTACACATTAAGTACACTGTAACTATTCATAATAACACTGTATAGGTACACAGGTATTTACTAAGTAACTACGATGTAAATACACTGTAGTTAGAGACACTTAATGTAAAGTGTGACCAGTTACTACTCACCATTATTTTCAAAAGGTTCAAGTCTAATTTTGCATCTGTTTTTTTTTTTTTACTGAAAGACACATGCTTTGGATCTTTTACACATGCTTTGGATCTTTTACACATGCTTTGGATCTTTTACACATGCTTTGGATCTTTTACACATGCTTTGGATCTTTTACACATGCTTTGGAACTTTTACACAGCTTTGGATCTTTTACACATGCTTTGGATCTTTTACACATCTTTGGATCTTTTACACATGCTTTGGATCTTTTACACATGCTTTGGATCTTTTACACATGCTTTGGATCTTTTACACATGCTTTGGATCTTTTACACATGCTTTGGATCTTTTACACATGCTTTGGATCTTTTACACATGCTTTGGAACTTTTCCTGAAGTCATTAGTATGCATGGGCATCAACTGAATAATTAGTTGCGTTCACGTCTATCGTTTCATCTGCTTTATTGAATTCAAAGCTCAGATAAAAAAAAAACGGAGTTCAATACCAAGAAGTTAAAAGCATATGTGTTTGACTTCAAAGTGGGTCAGCTCCTTATTCAATAAAACAGATTCAATTACAGACATGAGAAAACGTTGTGCTCCAGAACAGGCTTAAGCCTCCCGATTCGCATCACATTTTAAAGATGCATTTCTGGAAATTAAACAACACTGTCTGTTTTAAAGATATGAAGAACACCTCTGTTTATCCCTAAAAAAGAGTTGATACAATGTAGGTAGATTACCTAGTACTGCAATACAGTATGGCTTTTTACTTAGTGCCTTTCATAGAGGACCACCATGACAAAGCGCTTTACAAGATACGAGACTAGGGTGTGTGAACTATGCATCAGCTGCAGAGTCACTTACAATAAAATCTCACCCAAAAGACGGAGAAAGAGGAGGTGAAGTGACTTGCTCAGGGTCACACAGTGAGTCAGTGGCTGAGCTGGAATTTGAACCCTGGTTATAAGCCCATTTCTTTAACCACTGAACCACACAGCCTCCTAATCAAACGAATCCCTCAGTGAAAGTACTTTTTTATATTACAGGCCAATCTGATTAATTGTAAACTACAAAAATGTAAGTCAGAGGAAATGTAATCAATTAAAGCTAAGTTGTGCATTTAATCAAATGCAATTCCTATTTGAAGTGCAAAGAATACAAAGCGATATTCAAGCATGAAAAGCAAACACACTGTACATACCTCCACACTCACACTGACTTCGGGAATGCATTCAGTCCTGTAGATATTATTTACCAGTGTTTTTAACTCGTCCACATATTTAAAATTGACTGAACTCTTGTGATAATTGAAGTGTTTGGTCAGAACGTCCAGGACTTTGGGGAAGGCAGCTTTGACGTAACAGGTTTTGCTCTGAAGCAGGTCGGAAACAAACAGATGGTATTATTGAAAAAAAGATCAACCTAACTAGACAAACGTATTGAAAAGAAAGCCAGTGATAACATGAAAAGACATGTGCCGGAAAGCCTGTCTGAATTCCTTTTTAATGCTTCTGGTTAATACTGCACAGCTTATATAAAGATATGGATATAATTAGTCAAATGTTAGAATACATGTACTGTATTATGGAATTGCTAGATGGAAAGTCAAACAATACTAGTATATACATGTCAGATATGTCTTATTTCTTGTACTGTTCAATAACTAATATAGTTGTTCTTTGTATATTATGCTATAGTTTCACTGGTTTTCAATATATTATTTAAATGCACAGTGATGGCAAAATATGATGTAATATAAAATGTTATATTTAAATAGAAGACTAGATAAGTCGTTTTAAATAAGTACCATGCATGTGTGGAGCATTATACTGTGCATATATGGAAGTGCAGAATTGTGCATAAATGAAACACACATACCAAAGATCCTTGATCTATAAACTTGTACTCGATTGAACAGCCATTTTCAAGTTGGTTTACAATCTATAAAGATAAAGGGGAAAAAAAGAAAAAAAGTGTATTTAATTGGTCAGTCGATTCCAGTCAGTGAATGCCAAAGACTGCAGTAGAGCAGACCTATTTACAGTGCTGGTAAGCAGACAGGGCATTAATGCATCATTATAACACAGATGTTGAACAGCAGAAGCTTCAGATATAGAAACGCTTAATCTGTTAATGAATAACCTATTGTAAGATTTGAGCTGACATAACCATTTTACACTTCTCACAACCACTGTACAGCTAGCTACCCTAACCCTAACCCTAACCCTAACCCCTCCCCACATTGCTTTTGTTTCTTTTCTGTTTTTCTTAACGTGTATTTGTAACTTGACCCTGCAGGTGCAGTATAATGAACAAATGAACTCCCTAAACTTAACACATTCTCCAATTTAGTTAACTTTCCATTTTCCTTATTCAGTTACTAGTACATTACTCCTTTTTTTTCATAATTACATCAACTCATGCAATTAGTTCATGAAAATGTCCCATGGCTATATATATATACATATGTGTATGTGTATATATATGATCCGGTTGATTAATGACTCAGGAAGATCATGATTAACTTCAATAAAAAGAAAAATAATCGCAACTTCTCGTGTTCCCCCAGCATTAATCTTTAAACCCTGAACTCGGAAGCATTAGTTTTGTTTTATGCATCAAAGAAAACATCTGAATGCAGTGTGCATGTACTGCCTGATAACTGATCAAAAGAGCTGTGTCTCGGGTTACTGAACTATTACCACAGCCATCTAGCAGATATTGCCCACTGGCTATTACTGTTGTATTATAATAAGTATCATGGGGTAGATCATTTACGCACTGTATTAAAATGATAAGGAACATTGGCGTGGTTAACTTACTTACTGAATTAAGTCAATCATTGACGTTACAGTAGTGTTGTTGAAACACATCTTGCTCTGAAATGACATTCTACTTCATATCACACGTCATAGAAATGTCTTACCGGTAGTTTGAATTTAGCAAAAGAGTGCTTCATGCATATTTAAGAATATTCTAAAAAATATGCCAAAAAAGTGCTTTGTGTTTGAATTTTTCAACAAAATGTGTCTAGCTCTGGTACAATTACATACTAATTCTTTAAGCAAAATTCTTACCAAGTACTCACCCATAGCTATAAAACCCTAATGGCAGGTCCTATATCCAGTATTACTGAAAAAAGACACTAAGGAAGGATTGTAGTTTGTTGTAGAATTGTATGTTTTAAATGGACGCAGTAGTTAACAAACCTGTTCCCTTTTAAGTACTGTGCTCACATAATTTACAGCACAAGTGCAGTTCAAACGTTTTACAGAAACGTTGTGGGTAAATAAGCTCAATTTCAAGTTAAGTTTAATATTAAGATCTAAGACATCTTTTACAGAAGTGTACAGAGCAGAACCAGCCACAAAGACAGACAGCAATCCTGCTCCTTTCAGTAAGCGTTTACAAGGTAAAAAAAAAAAAAACAACCAAACACATTCTTTATGTAAATGAATGTGTTAAAACCCACTCTGGGAACCACAGCACCTTTTCTTCCATATCTTTTTTTTTTAATTTCTGGCACCACCAGCTGTCCTGTCTTTTGGCGTGTGTTTGTTGGTTTACTTATTCGTCATTCTAAAAGTTCCTTCTACACACAGAGAGAGTTCACTGCCCTCAACATCTGACTTGCTTCAAGTCCAAACATCCTATCACCCTATACAAATGTGCAATTGCCTTCTTTAATTGCATTGTAGGACTAGTTTAAAGGGGAGTTGGAAATAGCGTGAGAAAGTACATGATGTGAATGTATGGTAATAGTGTCTGGTAAACGGACAGAAACACAGCTTAATATGTGAAAGTGGAAAATCATATCCACTACACCCTATTTGTCAAGGCTTTTGTGCAGTCTGTCCCATTGCGTGTTAAAGGAAGACATGCCAGCTGAAATGTTACCAACTAGATTGACTTCAGACTCTTTTAAATGACCTCTCGCTTTACTTCTTTCTATTTTTAATAGAATACAATGATATATCCTGTTACAGCTCGGGCAAAACATGATTTTTTTAAAAGAAAAAAAAAAGATTTCCTGTTGCTACTTTGAAACATTGCAGCATGTTCCCTTTTCATCTAGAATCGTGTTTTAATTTCCATGATCAGATTTACAGAAAACAAGATAATGCATTTCATATGGCTCTCATTTGGAGACAAAAAATGATAGTCGAATAATACAATATAGAACTTTTGCACAACAGGTTTAAAGTTCTGCAATCTGAACGTTTCTAAATCAAGAATGCAGTATATCACACAAACAGCATCCATCGTTTTTGCTGGTCATGGAAAAGGCTTTTGATCCATGACAGACAATTGGGTGGAATAAACAAAACCAGATAACGTCAAGCACCAGCATGTGATTGAATGACATTACTGAATTAAATGACTGTCTATGAACGCACACAACTAATGCCTTCACCAGAGAGTAGAAGCCTCAGTTATTGCACCTTTAAGCACACACAAATCAGTCAGGAATGTTCAGAATGGCTTAAACTCCCACCAGAATGATCAGCATTCCTGCTCTACTTCAGAGCCAAACACAGACAGGGTCGGTGTGCCTGCGAATGTCAGTGTGATGACGAATAGTATCTGAGGAGAGAAAGTCTAGCAACAGATAAAAGTTATTCATTTTCGGAGCTCAAGTAAGTTTACCATCAAAACGGTTTTACCGACCCCTCATTGTCTACTTGTAACACCATTCATACAAACCTAGCACAGGAAACTGGCTGCGTTCTCTTGAAGGCTAATAATAGGGAAGCAGTCACTGCAATAAAACTATATTGCTGCAATACAGCAGATTGTCTCATAAAACTTGCAGTATCCGGCTTGTTGAGTGTATAATAGCCTCTCTTACTTCATCTTCTTCTTGTTTATTTAAAACATCAGAAGGCGATTGCAGACTCAAGAGAATGAAGACTCATAGACCAGTCTCTTAGGCTTCATTTACATTTGTCATGTTTTTTTCAGTATGTAGCATTGGAAAGTTTCCAGCATGGTCTGTTAATGTGCCTGGATCACTCAGATTTCACATCTACTTAACCTTGTTAGGTGATCCTGAGCTGTTCTACTGAGCATAGCTGTGAATAGCGGGTTAGGAAGGAAAACCAACTGGTCAGGAGTGTAGGTGAAAAGTCCCCACACTGAGTTCTCACCTCCAGGGCTTAGTGGCTTGGTAACATGTGTTGCTTAGGTTGAGCAGGTGAAAAGAAAAAGGATTTGCTCGACTGGGGAACTGTTAATCTTCAGTCCTTCAGATCCGTAAGTGGGTGATATGGACCGGAGTGAGCAACTGGCAACAGACACGCACAGTTTAATGCGGGAGTCGTTTTTGGAATCTCTTTCGAGATTAGTAAAAATGGAAAGAAAGCATAAATTTCATTTTGGACACAGAATCACACTTCCCTTTCCCTGCACTTTCGCTGCAGATGAGATGCTAAATTTCAGTTGGGCTGACTGATAGCAAGGGTTATTAAAACTCAACTCCTGCATCCTGCATGACCTGAACAGGATTCAATATTTATTGGCTTACAAGAATGTAAGCCATATCTCTAAATTTAACAAACAAATAAGAAGCAACTTGAGTCAAATAGTAAGATGAAGAAAAACAAATGGAATCATAATGCCCCTCCATAAACTGGGTTACCCACACTTGATAAACTACTGATATTTCAAATAAGCAATGAAAACTTTTGAAATAGCAGTAATGAAAAGCATGCCACAGAGTGCCCTGTTTAGTGATATAAAGGACAAATTTAGATCAACTGACTTTTTGTCAAAACATTAGTCTAATTTTATAATTCAATTTCGTTTTAGTGCTTGAATATTCCCGTTACAGTCCGCCCTAATCATGGAATTCTATTTGGTTCGCTAGCTCATCGTAGGAACATCGAGATCTACAGATCAAATCTTGTTTGAAAGATGAGGCTTCAATCTGCTCATCAAGCCTAGTTGTGACATCATAGATGCTGAAGTGCGTAAAGAACACAGATAATTTGCTGGCTGTTGTGAGAACATGGCTCAGAAACAAACCGTAGAAACAAAAGCTGGCCCTTCAGGACAGCGATTCACCAAAGAACAAGTCTCAGAAATGCCTTTTGAGAAGTCAGAAAGTCATAATTATGACAACTGATTGCCATGTGGGACCTGCACCATGCCTCTGTGAAACACAGGAGAGTGTCTGCACCTACAGCCACAGGCAGTGCCCAAAGAGCTGTCCCACAGAGGAATGTGTAGACATCACCACCACCAGACTCACCGGCACCAGCATCACAGCAGGGGGGAGAGACAAACAGGTGGCGAGATAAGGAAGAAAATGATACAGCTCCAACTCAGCCACGGTTTACACCTCGTCACAATCCAGGTCCACAGGCAGATACCCAAAAGCTGCTTTGAAAAGCTTTGACTTTTGAACTGGCAGGGGAACTGCATCCCTTCCAAACAATATTGGTTTCTACCTATAATATGCAACAGTTGCCAGAAACAACTGCATGGGGTAGGTTAGGGTTCTTCAGAGTCAAAGGCAACCCAAGGGAGACAGTGCTGTGCTTGCTGCAGTCAAGAGAAGCGAGTCAAAAAACCTGCAACGTGCCTCTGTGCATAGCTGTTGACAGGAATAGTTTTTCCAGCTGGCACAGAAAATAAGTATTTGTGTTACAAGCACTTAGGTATATAGTTATTCATTTCTTGGAATTTTTTTGTTACTTATCTTCTAAGAGACACTTTTGGTTAAAAAAAAAAAATTGCTAACTCATATCTTGGTTATTTTTTGTGCTATTGGGCTGAAATTTTGTACTTTCAAAAATATTGGACTTTCATTCCAAATTGTCAGGAGCTTTCGTTATACGTGCTCTCATGGTTTATAACCCAATAAAGTATTAACTTTTGTAAATGCGTTTTTTTTTTTTTTTTTTTTTTCACATTTTCTCATCTGTGAGGGTCTCTGAAGCATTATTATTCTAGTTAACTTCATAATATACGAAATAATCTTGTACTTTAAATTTTGATATAAAGATCATGCTTCTAGGACATACAAAAATGTGTTTTTTACAGGAGAAAAGACAATCTGGCTAAAACAGGCAAAAAAAAAATTGGATTGCATAGGGTTATTAGACTTTAACTGAAGAAGACTGTTTGGTCAAAACGATGTTTGCCTATGATTGTTTTTTTGACGTTATGGATTATGAACTGTTTAAAGCCTGCATGCTCTTTTATTGAAATCCTAATAACTGAACAGCAGTATATGCCAAGACAGCACTAATATGCTTGTTAGGGAAGCCTGTGGACTGTAACATGACCTGGCATGTTCTCTTCACACTCCCTCCCTGGTCTAAGAAAACTCAGGTTGTTTTTCAAACAGGAGACCCGCCCGGTAATGATGCACATCGCTGGTGTAAACCCTTGGCCTACAGGACCCATACCAGTCAAGAACGACAGGAACTTATTGAGGAGTAAAGAATAAATAAGGAAACTAATACAACGGAATGGCCTTCAGAGGGCAAGAGAGCAAATACGACAGGGTTACATCAGCTGCGTCTGCTACCCACTTCTCTGGCTCTGTCTTGTTGGTGGGGATGGCGGGTCACTGGATCAGCTGTTCTGCCAACACGGGCAGCTTCAGAGGAGGATGTCATGGGTAAAATGCTGTCTTACTACGAAAAGCATGGCCATCTTTGAAGATGCAGCAATACAAATCATCCAAGATTCAGGAATTGTGCGAGTACCTCATAAAGATGGAAGATTAAGATATTGCTAAAAAATGTAAATGTGATATAAATGCACTTATTCTTTACACCCTGTCTCTTGACAATGCCTGGCGAATATCTACAGTCTGGTAAAGGTCAGTCACTGCATGCATAACCTGCAGCTCACCATGTTGTACTATGGATGACTGTGTTTCTTCAGTATTGAGTGATTGATTCTGGGGCCTGTTTTACAAAGCACTGCTAGCAATTAGCAGGCTGATAACTAGCAAACTATCTTATTTTTATTTGTTTAAATTCTAAGCTAGAAAGATAAAGTTTAGTAGAATTTCTCTCAGCCAGGATAAATGTGTTATCCTGTTCCTATGAAAGTGAATTGGATTTAGCAGACTGCTTCAGGATCGCTAGCTGGTTGCCTTACCAGAGTGTTGACGGTTTGGATATGGTCATTCGTCACAGAGTATTTGCATGGACCAGGGACATCCCCAGAGGCCAGGTGGAAACACAGGAGGACCAAAAAGCACAGCTGCCTAGCCTAAAACCAAACAAATAAAAGAATAGGATGAGGGACCAATGTTTCAACAAATCTTTCTTCATTTTATTTATGAAAGTTATGATTTCTAAGGTAAAACTATAAGAAACAAAGTCAGATGGACACATATTTTGGCACGTGCCTTCTTTAGTGTACCACCTACAGTTTTACCTTTCAGATTGAGCATTCTAAAGTTACAGTTTACACCTCAGTTATTATTAGGGATGAAAGTGACATGCAACAGCAGAACATGCCCTCAAGCACTATGCAATCAACCATATTTCACCCGATTACATATCGTAAGAAGGTGAAATCGTCTGTGCAAACAGAATCCCACTAACATCAAGACAACATGCAAAATGCATGTAGCCACATGTAGGCTGGCACTGCAGCATATCAACTGGATTATATCCTGTTTGGGCTGCTTGCACACCCACAACCATTCTCCCTTCGTTAATCGCATTGTCGTGGGTACTGTAGCGTGTCATTCAATACACGCAGCATTAGGAAATCAAAAACAGTTTGCTGTGCTTGTTGCTATGGCCCATCAACACTGAAGTGATCTAGGAGGAATGGGGAGCAATTCTAACAACTATGCAAACCCATCTTGGAGGAGATAGCTGCTGCTGCTGGTTTCTTGCATTTCAAATGACTGCTCCCATAAGGGAGTTAATTGTTTTACAGGGCTGAATGATTCTGTTAATGATGTTAGTGGGTTGGAAACGTTGCAAAGTAAACTGTGGGTAACCACATGTCTTAGTTTAGAATGCTACCAACAGTAGTGAGCTCCTGTAATGATCTAGTCTAGTTTTATGTACTGTTAAACTCACCCTAGCGTTTTCAGAATGAACAGCTAAGAATTTATATCATGACAGCCATCACAAGTTTTTGTAATAAGCTGAAAGGGGTTACATTCAACAACATAAAATATTGGAGCCAAGCTTCTGATGCAGTGCCAGTAAAACGAAGTTATTAAACTCCGATCTAGGAGCTGATTACATAATAAATAATAAAATAAAAAAATAATAAATAAAATACTGTCTTTGCCAGTAGAAACGTTAGGGTAATATTATTCGACAAAAAGATACACATTTGTAAATTTAAGATTACAGAAATGCAGGGGAAAAACGCAGGTGAGAAATTCATAAATTGCAAAACGTTACGATGAGGAAAACTTGTCTTGCCGCTTCAGTTTTAACTTCTGACTTGAAGACTGTTCTGATCTGAAGTGCATTTGATATATTCATATGCAAAATACTTTTAACGCGTTTCTTAGTTTGATACATTCTTATCTTACAGTGTACTGGTGCTCAGTAAATATAAGTCACAAAATGTACCACACAGCCGGATGTATTGTTCGTGGGTAAGGTACTTCACTTCGTTCCTAAGGTTCGTTGCTAAGGTACTTCACTTTAGGAAAGCTGCATTTCTTTTGTGCAAAACGATTTACAGTACAGAAAGGGATTCACTTCCCTCACAGTAAAAACAAAATATTGTTCAATGACAATGAAGGCATCAATGATGACTGACAGATAGCCATGCATTCCACACTTAATCGTACAGTATATGCAGCCGTTATACTTTTCCATACAAATAGCCCTTTGTGGTAATCCATTGCTTTCAGTTCAACTCGTCCATTTCCACTGCAAGTAAATAGTTCTGTATCTTCTGCGCTGTACCATACTGCAGACTGTGTGAGTCGTTGTAATATCAGCAGCCTGTCACAATTACAAAAGACAAAGCTTTGCCCAGCCTCCCGCAAACTCGTTTCAGTCTTTCCAGGATTACATTACCTGTGTCACTTGTAAATGTGTTCCAGCAAAGGGCATGCTTCGAGGCAAGGTTTATTTATTTATTTATTTTTATAGTTAACATGCATCTTTTCTTTCATATGTGAGAAAGTACCCATTTAGTGTCAAAACTTGAATTAAGGTCATAAACCCTCCCTACAGTTGAAGCAACACGTGGGGCTTTGTAACGCTATATTTTTCAAAACCCTACTTAACCTTTAACATTGCATTTCAACAATATACAGGTTTAAGCTATAAATCTGTATGCTAGGGGCACGCAGACAGTTGACAGGTCTGGAAGGGGGTTCGTGACAATGCAAAGTCTGGGAACCGCTGAGCTAGATAATACAGGTCTGAGATAAAACATAACATCTATGTAAAACTGTTGCCATGTCAATGTAAACAACGTTAATACGTACAGCTGACCCTGGCTCTAATGGTCTAAGAGTGTCATTTGTGCGACAAAGTGCCATTAGTTTTTCACCAGTGAAGTCTAGTGGATATATTTTGTAGTGCTGGGATGAACACAGGATTTTCATGCTCGGATATTTAATCATACTTTAAATATTCTGATATTTGTATGTTTTCAAAAAGTAAGTCTTTATATTTTGCTCAGAACGCAGGCAGAGGGTGCACAGCAGCAGGGGGCGTGGCCCCTGCGGGTGCCTTTATTTTACAGCAAGAAGTTACACAATGTGTAAACACGTTAAAGTAAAAAATCTCCCAGGAGTAAAGAACGCGTTGTGTAGGAGTTACTTTACCCCAGTGAATTAACTGTAAAACAAATCATGCCAAATAACGTTGTTTTGTTTATTCCCCAAATAAATAGTACACCAAGTTTTTTTTTTT
Organism: Polyodon spathula; assembly: GCF_017654505.1. Taxonomy (NCBI): domain Eukaryota; kingdom Metazoa; phylum Chordata; class Actinopteri; order Acipenseriformes; family Polyodontidae; genus Polyodon; species Polyodon spathula. The sequence continues at coordinate 7,054,839 of NC_054558.1, forward strand.
TTCTTTTTAATTCCTGGCCATTGCGGTTTCTTCACAGTAACCCGTGATCATAGACACGTTTTCATAAAGTAATATAACACGAAGTTTACTTTTTTGTAGGTGAACAATCACACGAAAATATGCAATTGCACTTTAAAAGATTCAAATAAACGTGGAAATGGCGTTGTAAATTGAAAACTCGGCATTCTGGTTCTCGTTTATTACATTCCACATAACAGAAAGTCACAACTATATATAAGATACTAAGATAGTTCCAGATAAGTGAGCTGCGTGCTTACCTTGGCTTTGCACAAAGCGTGAGCTGCTTTCAGTTTGTTCATCTGGCTTGCCGATGCAGATGGAGAATAGCAAAGTCCACAGTTTGATGCATTGGAGCAGGTTTCTTTTCTCCTGTGTTCCCCCCCCCCCCTTCCCCTGCCCTTTTGTTGTTGTTGTTTGCTGTACTTGTTATTGTCTCAGTATAGAGCTGACAAGAGGGTATCTGTGCTCTGACCTGTCTTCTTTTCACTTTCTGACTGTGCCAGATGCCTTGCTGTGCTCTGTACTGCCAACGTGAGCCTGCGCTTTATAAGACCTCCTTCTTCACTCGTGGTTTACAGGAAATTACTTTTCTGGCTTAGCTTCAAGCTTTGTGATTTCAGCTACCAGGATTTAGCAACTAAACTGATCTCACTTTTTTTTTTTTTTTTTTTTTGCAATTGTTTTGTTTTTCTTAATTTATTTAATTATGTGTAGCTTTAAAAAAAAAAAAAAATTAGTACCTATGCAACGTTTTACTGCACTTCTTAAACTTAACATCCACCTGTCTGTCTGTGTCTGTCTGGCTGTCTGTGTCTGTGTCTGGGTGTCTGGGTGTCTGTGTCTGTGTCTTGTCTGTCTGTCTGTCTGTCTGACTGACAACATGGACGATACAGCACAGGGATGTAGGCAGTCCCTATTAAAGCTAGCAGCACTAGAGAATGCAGCCCCCTGTCTCTTTGACTGGGAAGGCACACCATGTAATGATCTTACTTGAAAGCTGACCCCATCCAGTCAACAGGGCAGGTACAGCTCCGGTCGCTTCAGGGCTAAACTCAGATTTGTACCTGACTGTAAAAAGCAAGAATTTATATAGACATCATTTGTGGCCTCAGCATTATGGTTCTTGGGTGAGCGATGAGGTTCAATCTTCTAAAAGTTTGGAAACGTTTTTATCAACAGACTTTTGGTGCTGATGTATTATACATGCCTGCACATACAACTGGAGGAAGATCTGTCTAAGTATATAGTTGTATATATTGAACGGGCCAATTCAAATTCAGTCATGGAATTAGCAGAAACTCACCACTCAAAACAGGTGCAAAGAATCACAGTGCCTCAGTGTACAGAGAATGTGTGGCCAAGCTAAAGTTTATCACTCTTACTGTGACAAGGGGTAACAAGGAAACCACTGGCATGCTGTGGTCATCCTGGGAATGGCTGACACCCCATATGTCAGAAAGACGAGCTGACAAACTTCCAGGGTGAGACTGGTGCCTCTCATTGTGGCTTCCCACAACATCCTTCCTGTTCCCATCCACAGCAGGGTCTCACAAACACTCTGGAACTGCAGCGTCATCGAACACTGGGCTTGTACCAGGTTGTACTGTCCTTGCTGCAGGTCTCTGCTGCTGCTGTTTGCCGTTTCATTTTCTTTTTATATATATAGAAAAAAAGTGTTATAATGTAGGCACTTTATATGGGCTAAATAATTGATAAAATGCGAACAGCAGTAACCGCTAAGTATAGTATAGTCTCCTTATCTCTACAGCGCGATAACCCTATGATTACTTGTTTAACTGCCCTGTAACTAAAAGTGCAATTTCATTGCATTTCTTTCTTTATATATTTATTTTTGTGGGATAAATTATAGGAATCATGACCAATGCGTTTTGGTGAGTCTGTGCAAAGATATGCTGGTTATGCACTTGAGTCAGGGCACAATGCTGCACATTACAGAGCTCATAAACACCTGCTTGTCAGAGCTGGAGGGGGGGCAGTCACTGCTAATGCATTCTGTCTGAGTGTCTGCTGTAGTGACTGTGCATTTAGTAGGGAAATGATTTTCACCCAGCTGCCTTGAACACTGCAGACACAGCTCAGACGGAAACCAATCTGACACAGATACAGTGCAACTATGGGGCCAATTTTTCTGTTAGCCCGTCCGTTATTACGGGAAACACAAGCTCTTAACACCAGCAAAAGGGCGTGCCCAAAGAGAAAGCTAATAACTCACTGGCACACACTAAGGAGAGTAAGCCCCGCCCACAACATCCAACACAGAACCTTAGAACTCTGGCAGGAAAAAAATGCTCGGCAGAGATTATTAATAATACTGCATGGGGGACCGTGTGATAAATTAGAGTTTAATGTATGGATTATGCAGCATCCCACTCCTTGGATGGGCATTAAATTCTCATATCACACACTACCTCATAATAATAATAATAATAATAATAATAATAATAATATTCTTTATTTAATTTTTACGTTTTTAATTTATGTGGTTTAAACCAAAAGACTTCTGAAGAGGGAAGAATTGCAATCCATGCTCACAGGTCGTCTGACAAATGAAATTATCCACAGCCCTTCATTCATACCGTTAACCAACCAGCTGCTTCCCTGTTAACTGACAATCAGCCAGTATCACACTTTGACCTAGAAAACACTGGGAAAACAGGAGTGCAGCGGTAATAGACTTCTTGAGTGCAAGACATGGAAACGCACAGTGACTGCAGGAAACGCCAGCTATACAGGCAGCACCTCTTGTGAACACTGGGACAAATAAGAATCAGGAGGGACATGACTGAAGTCTTTACAATCTTAACATAGATAACCCTAAGCAATACTTTAGAACCAGAGGATCCAGTTGGAAACTAAGTGGAGATAGACTTAGGACAGAGAAGAAGGAGACACTTTGCACAGAGTGGTGAGGGTATGGAACGGGTTACCAAGTCATGTTGTTTAAGCACAATCACTTAGATGCTTTGAGATCCGACTTGACAAAACTCTGAGATCAATCAGCTACTAGGAAACGGGCGATCATAAATGGGTCGAATGGTCTCTTCTTGCTCATTCCTTATGTTCTTATGTTCTGTAATACTCTAACAATTAGGGCTGCAGTGGTAACGTTAGAAAACTAGCAAGAAACAAGTGGGACTTTCCAGGGCTGTTTCTCTCATATTCTAGGCAGCCTTAATGTCTGACATTTCACCCAGCAGTACTGACTGATTAAACTTAACAAAAGCAGCAGACAAAATAAATGACAGCGGTAAAATATTCCCACAAAATGAAAGACAAAATGACCAATAAGCCGTGACGTCATCCTGCGCGTAAGAGTTTCACCTCAAGGCGTCTGATGTCAGAAGCAGATTGGATCTAGAACGACTAATTTGAGAGGTAGAAAGAAACAACTGAGGGCAGAATCATGTCTCTGTTCTTAAAATAAAAAAAATGGAAATAAGCAATTTGAAGTGGAATGATATCACTGTAAGTCCAGGCCCTAGAGCAGGGCTGTCAAACTCCAGTCCTAGAGGGCTGCAGGGTCTTCTGGTTTTCATTCCAATGTAAGCTCTCAATTAACATAATTGATCTAATTATTGGTTCAATTAGACATATTACATATTTTTCTGTCTTTGACAGTTGATTATTTTAAAAAATGCACTTGATTCAAGTTACACTACCTGTAAAACATTTTGAGGCCTGGGTGGATGTGTTTAATTTGTCCAATTAATCAAATAGTTAGACCAAGTAAGTAAGTGAGAGAACTGAGTTTGACACCTCTGCCCAAGAGCGTACAAGTGGTTTAATACATTAGCCTTTCAACATTGGGGGCCTGAGCTCAAATAATCGCAAGTGAAATATGTCTGAATATCAAAAATAATCCCTCTTGATAACCATTTCAAATTGAATTTAAACAAGCACACACAGAGAGAAAATAGTTGTTTTTCGAATTTTCACAGGGCAATATAGGGAAGTGTTGTATCTATGCTGTGTGTATAGAGGAGATTTCAGTGCAGTGTTTCTCACCTTGCCTCTTTCTGAAATCTGCTGCCTGCTCTGCGGAAATTGTGTTAGTTCTAGCACCTTCTACGTGGTGGGAATCAGCTCCACGACACAGAGGAGTGTGCTCATGAAGAGTGTGGTGTGCAGTGTCTCAGTCAAGTGAATCAGCTCCACAACACAGAGGAGTGTGCTAATGAAGAGTACGGTGTGCAGTGTCTCAGTCAAGTGAATCAGCTCCACGACACAGAGGAGTGTGCTAATGAAGAGTACGGTGTGCAGTGTCTCAGTCAAGTGAATCAGCTCCACAACACAGAGGAGTGTGCTAATGAAGAGTACGGTGTGCAGTGTCTCAGTCAAGTGAATCAGCTCCACGACATAGAGGAGTGTGCTCATGAATAGTGTGGTGTGCAGTGTCTCAGTCAAGTGAATCAGCTCCATGACACAGAGGAGTGTGCTCATGAAGAGTGTGGTGTGCAGTGTCTCAGTCAACCAGGGTCTCCCTCTTTGCTCCGCTTGTATACCTCAAACCGGCCCTAGACTGGAGGGATCAGACTTTCTCTGGCCTCCAGAGTATAAATGTTTCTTATTTCACTCCTTGTCAGTGCAGTTTGTGGTGGATGTATTGGCTGCCCCTTTGATGAATTGATGTTTCATGGTGATGTTACCAGTTTCCACGGCCTTCTGCTGATTAGGGCAAAGTATTACTCCCATGGACAGATGTCAGCCTATAATCGTTATTCTCAATGCATTACATTTAATAAGCAATTAGAGGACATCTTAGACCTTTATAAGGAGAAAGACCTATTGACCTGACCTGGAGAATCTGGACCTGTTGGCAATGGATGGTTTCATGAAGACAATACTGCAATGCATATCACAGACGGGTAAACTATCTTCACATCATCATGACTCAATGGTATTTAACCTTTATGGGCCAGTATGGAGAACAGACTTTGCTGCAGATTTCCAGGAATCAGGAGTCAGTAATCCCTCATAAACACAGGTGTTTCCAAAGTGTTTTTTCATTTTCGAGGAGGTTCAACGCAATGTCTTAAGTGTCATATATAATCATATATATTTTTTAAGCATATTTCAGCGATCATTCTTCCCGCATGTCCATTCGTAATGTACTGTTGGTCTCACGTGTGGATCTTGCCATGTTGCTGCAAAGCAGGTTGGTCAGTCGGGGAATCAGATGGTTTGTGATTTAAAAGAAAAAAGAGCTGTGGACAGTTTCACTCTTTTAAAAACTATGAACTACCTTGTTTAGTTTTGTCTTTTTTTATTTTAGGAACATATATAAGTAAATGTAATTCTTAATCACCTTTTTTTTATCTATGTCAGTATTGTATTCCAGTACATTAAGAAGCAAAATAAGCATTCATATTCAATTCAATATTGGCCTATTTATCGTATCGGTTTTTTTTCTTGCATTTTTTTCCCTTTTGGTCACCTTGGCAACAGGAGCTGAATGCCCAAGGGTTTCTGGACATTCGTAGCCAGAACATTGCAGCTGCTCTGAAACCAAAACTAAAAATTCCAAATGTCCTTGTGAAGATTCAGGGGAGTTTATTTTACCAACAAATGAAGGGGTTTTTAAACAGTGTTGGGGCTTTTTTGTTTTTATAATAACTTATTTAATTAAATATTTTTTATATGGTTTGATTTGTTGTTTTATTAAAAAAGAAATGGACGTGCAATCTCCTTGCTCAGTGAACTCTAACATCACTACAGTTAACACAGCAGTTCTGTAGTATGGGAACTGCAATAAACCATTTTGACCACCTGGTTTAATGGGAAGATGAAACTAAATATGAATTCCTTATTTGTTATACTGCTGATTGTCCTGAACTATTGACCTGACGTATTCTGCAGTTAGTTACATTCACCAGGGTCCATTGAATAGGGGGTTAAAAGCTCCTGTTTCAATGTTTGAGCTGAAACACAGAGGTTTGAAAAGCCCAGCATTTGAGCTGCAAGTCTTCCAGAGAGGTGGAGAGTCTTGTTATTAGTAGCAATGTTATTATGCATAGTTACCATGGACTTACCCTGTACATCTTTGCATGATATACATGTAAGTACACAATTGCGTCAGAAAAGGGTTAGGGTTACATTTAAAGTTAGGGTTATGGGGGTTAAGGTCAGGAATAGGGTTAGGGTTAAGTTTAGGATTAGGGTTATAGCATGCAGAAAAAAGAACACATGAAGTCCATCGTAACTATGCATAGTAACATTGTAAGTGTGTGTTAGTACACGTGTATTTACCAGGTAACTACTATGTAAATGCACAGTAATTAGAGACACTGCATAGAAAGTGTTTCCTCAATCTCCTCATTGCAATCTGTCCATCCTTCTCCCCAATTTGAAGCTAACCATTCATGAACCAAAGGAGGGGTTTCTGCTTCTGTTTACTAATGTGCTTGTTTGTCAACCTGTTTTTCTGAGTGTGCAGTTGCTTGTTCGTTTCAATAAATCACTAATTTCTGTGTCCTGATTGCTCTGGTATTCACAGTTATTCATAATTCAATTAAAACATATCACTTTGTATTGAGTTCTCCTGTGTTCTTAATGAATTCAAATAAAATTTAAACGTATCTCTTTGTATTGAGTTCTCCAGTATGTATAATTAATTCAAATTTAATTTAACTTCTTGTGTTGATATTGAGCTGCGTCATTAAATTAAATTAACTTTGTTTTCCTTGGTTTTAAGTGACAAATGTTGCTTTAAAGCTAGATTTCTAAGGAGCATCGTAAAAACTGAAAGTTTCAATAATGTCAACATTTAAGTAGAATTTAAAATAATGCAAACTAAAACTAGTGCATGGATTATATTTCACATCAGTTGGTCTTTTTCAACAAGTTTACAAAGAGTGTTTGTTTGTAATTGATCTATATTCATCTAAGTTCTTTCTCAGTGAATCTTTTGTAAAAAAAAAAAAGAAAAAAAAGAAAAATGAGGTTTGAAAATATATTTTAGCAAGACGTACAGAACAGGATGTGGCAGGAACAATAAGGAGCGAGAATTCTGTAAGAATACTAATGTAATAATCTGTTTTTATTCCATGTTGATATACAGATAAGATTCCTCTTCTTGGAAATCACACCAAATTTCCTGTAGGGATTTTCCAATAACAATGATAAATGCATACCACATTGAAGACTCAGAAGACAGTGTTATATTGTGTATCTAGAACCATGTGTTTCCTTTGGTTTACCCTGGAACACTTTGTGGTATTGGGTTTGTGTTCTATATAACACAGTGCTGAAATGCAACATGATGTTATAAATCACATATACTAAATCAATAGTTACGGATTTGCAAAAACTCCAGTACATCTCATCCAGTTGGGTTTCATTTATTGAGGGTTATAAGTAATGGGTTCTAAAACAGAACCTTTTGATTTAGGGGGTTCTAAATATGAAGCATCATATTATAGAACCCTGAATGGTTCTGTTTAGAACCCTTTGGTCTTATGTTCAAGCCAGTACAATATATGGAACCCTTAACAAAATTTTAGTGTAGGCAAAAAGGAACATATGGTTATATAGACATCCATGCAGGCACCACCATGTTAAAAATGGTGTTAAAAAGAGTCAAAACCCAATATGATTGCAGTATAATTCTGGAATGATGAGATTACCTGGCACTTGCAGATGGAATTGATCCATTTACTATTCTCCTTCCTCTAACAATGAGACCATACAAACCTTGAAACAAGATGGCAAAACTCTGTGAATCGACTCTGCTGTGAAAGGAAAAGATATGTTTGAAGATAGGGAGGCACAAAGCAGACACTTGTAAAAGGAAATGATGCCATTATCTTAAAGAGCAATTGAACGATTAGTTGTAATTCTTGTTGAAGTTTTATTTTCTACCCCACTGTCACAAAGCTCAACAATTTGTCAGTTTTTAAATTCCTGACAGTAAGTCTAAAACAAAAATAAACAGAACTTTAAAAGTTCATTTCAAATCCCAGCTCACTCACTGAGTCACTTCACCTCCTTGTGCTCTGTCTTTCAGGTGAAACTTTGCTGTAGTGATTCTGCAGCTGATGCATAGTGCACACATCCTAGTCTCTGTAAGTCGTCTTGGATAAAGGCGAATAAATTTATAATAATTTTATTGGCTATGGTTCTGTAAAGGATTGAGGTTAAATAAAGGCTTTATTTATTATCACAATGGTTATGTGGTTTTTTCAGTAATTGGGGGAAATCCAAACAGGTCCTGGAGAATAAGTTGGTTTTCGTACGATATACAGTTGGAATTCATTAAGACAGAGAATAACTAAAAAGCTGAGCTGCTAAATTTCTAATTCCATTTAAACAGGACACTTTTTAAAAAAGATTTTAGCTCCAGCTCAAAGTGTGGTGTTACTTTTTCTATTAAGTATTGTCTTGGTGCACTGTTTCAAAAGCTGTGATGGTTGATTTTTTATTTTATAAAACAGTGCTGATGAAAATTTGTTTCTGCTTCAGTGTAATATGATTCATCTCAAAGGAGTTACTCAAGTCGAGGAAGGGGAGAAGGCTTATTTACCACCAGCTTGAATATTTACTAGATTAACACATCCCTAGCAGGGGGACTTGGAAGCAAACAGTGACTACGTGAGTCTGGCAGGAAGGGGCACTAAAAATGGAAAATCCCATTCTAGTATGTAATTTCCATGGTGCTGTGAACTCCTGAGCTGTTGTTCTGAGTGCAGACACACCTACAAAGTTCTGAGTTCTTTTTCTTTATCTTCTTAGTATTACAAAGTGTTGCCCTGTATATAAAGATATAGCTGAGACCCATAGTTACAAGCCTGTGATATGGTGTTCCACTTTGTAGCAAGAATGAAAGTGCATGAGTAACGGCAGTATGGGCTCAATGGGAGCCTGCACCATGCTGCTAATAACAGGCTCCTGGCATTAAGGTCTGCATCATAAAGGGGAGCACTGTAGTAGTATTATTATTATTATTATTATTATTATTATTATTATTATTATTATTATTATTATTATTAAAATGATTACTGATCCATTTTCATACACTAATCAGAAAGCTCTTAGGAAATTCAGTCAGCATTGCCACATGGCAGAGGGTTGAGGAAAAGTGTTTTCGAAAAACTGAACTGCAAAAGCTGTAACCACAAGCCACCAACCACCCAGGGATACTGTGCAGGGATTTTCTGATTGTGTTGACTTCTCCCTGTTGCAGATTGACCTTTATCAGTAGGATCCGATTCCAATCATACACCCACACCATTTTTGGCAACAGCTCATGATCTAAATTAGTACCACTGATGTGATCACATTTACTGTGGGCGAGACTTTCTGTAGGAGCAGGAAAGAATGGAGGGAAATGGAAATCAGTCTTGCGATATGAATGACCCTTCATCACTGAACTCTCACAGTCAGCCTACATTTCATTAAAGGTAACAATGCTCATAAGAAGTAAAACAGCTGTGTTGCTGTGAGTCAGCTCTAACCACTCAGTCACAGACTTTATGAGGAACCCAAATAATCTGTTAGCCCTGACTACAGTGTATATGTTTGATTGTGACCAGCCAGTAAATATCTTGGTTTCGGCCAGTGGAGTGCAGTGATTTGTGGGTTTGTGTTGCAGAAGCATGCATAAACTATCAGTTTTATACCCTCAGAGCTACCAGCGAGTGGCAGAGAATCAGGGCTGGCGTTCCACTGACTGCCTGGAGAATGGTGATGCTGCGAAACCCATTCATTCTGATGTGCTCAACTGTAGCTGAAACATTTAGGTGTAATTGTGTAATTTGGCCTGATATGTACCTAGAGTTTGTGGTACCCTGGTTTAGTTTTTTTTTAGGGAATACGGTTTGATGAATTTTACTCTTTAAGAAAAATATGAGACCCTTGAGCAGTATAATTCAAGCTGCAAATAAATGTATTTCCAAAAAATGCAACACTGGCGACATACTGTGTAACCCCCACCTCACTCAACATGTGTTTAAAATATATCTGATTTTTTATTTTATTTTTATAAATGTTACAGCATTTTATCAGCACTGATTTATGTATAGTCTTATGATTAAAAACAATATTTGTTATTTTTTTCTTAATTTCACCAACAACATTAATCAGTTATAATTTATGCACTGTCAACCAACTATTAATTTTAATTTCCTGTTACTGTGGATGACAGACATGATAACAATATTTGTTTATTTGTTTTTCTGCTGGATTTAGTTAACTAGAAAGTGAAAATACATTTGGAGATTTAGTGCTCCTCTGTCGCTATCACTAAAATATTTTTCGGAAGTGTTCAAAAAAATAATAATAACAATGTTTAATACAGCATGTTAAAATATAGGAAGAAAAAATGAGAGAAGAGTGATATAATGAGTTGAACACATGTCTGACCATCCAGTTGATTTTGACACCATGGTTGTGGGCTGCAGATGCATAAAAGATGTTATCGCTGCTTTGGGAATTGCTTTACACAGCACATGTGGGTTTAATTGCTGCTGGCAATCAACCATTTCCTCAGCCTACCATTCAATCTTTCAGAGCTTTACTGAATTTTTAAAGGCAAAAAAAAAACAAAAACTGTTTCTGTAGCCTTGCCCTAAGTCTTCTTGTATGAGTTGAGATAAACGACTCTGTTCTTTTCAGACTCTACCAGCAAAGAGATGAATTTTCATCCAAAAAAAAAAAAAGAAGGTGGGAGGTTCTTCTACGTAAATCTGTTGGCACATTATTTGTGTTTTTCGAATAAGGGCCTGTATGGTGCTTAGATCAACTGCTCACGTCTATGTTTGTCCACTGCATAATTAAAGCTGTTTAGCTTTTGATCCGAGTCAATCTGACAGAATGTAATGATAAAACTGATCTCTGGTTAGTGTAAATGATTGTGTGTCGCCAGTTCTTTAAGATTTCATACCTACATGAATGCCTCTGAATGTACAAATTAGCCACCATCTGTCACATCAAGATGCAGCTGAAGACTTCTCCTCAAATCTAAAGTGAAAAGGTAGCAACATAAAAACAGGAATAGCAAATTGGATTGAATAAAATCACTCTTCAGCTGTATTTGTTGGAGCGAGCCACAGAGGGTGACAGAGCAAAGAGAATGAGAGAAACAGGGCTTCATTATTTCTCATAACTGTACTTTGCCTCCGAACAGACACCTGAAACAATACCAAGCATGGGTAAACAGTGCATTCCTGGCAATGCACAACCAGGAACTGTGCTTTACATACCAAGAATGAGATAAATAGTGAATACCCAGCAATGCACTACCAGCAACTCTGCTTCACACTCACGGACAGTCTAAAAGGTGGCACATACAGATTTAGGGAGCGTTCCACCTAATTCCGGGACAGTAAAACCCAGTTAAGAGAAGTTTCAGTTTTTAAAAATGTGTTTGTTTAACTTTGACCAATCACTCAATGATAACCACAAACTTTATTACACATTCCTCATTGCTGCTGTCTGCTATTATTTTTAGTAAAAATATCACCTAACTATTAAATTGATACATTATTGTTATTTAAACAATTCTGCATTATGCTAAGGTAGTCTGCATTTTGTTTTTAGAGTGATCCACTAGACATATTTCAATCAAAAGCATATTTTTTGCTATTAACAGTTTGAAGTGGGCTGTTTTTGATTATGATTTAACTTTTTGACTGAGAAATAATAGCCCAGCTAGTGCAACAAAATAATAGTCGAACTAACTCACCCTGCACCCTTAGCAATGACGTTTTACTAAATGTGCCACTGAGGACCTTTATTTTGTTGGCTTGTGTTTGTGGCTTGCTGCGTTATTGTAAATCTTTTTTAACCAGCTTGACTGGCTTGATATAACACTTTGTGTTTGAAGAGTGATTTCAAATTCTGTTGCCACCTTAGCCCAAATAGTCATGAGGACACGTTACATGGAGCCACCTGCTCTTTTCAGATAATATCAGGAGACGTGAACCATCTGTACACTCAGTGCATACTGTACTGCACATAGCTGGCAAGAAGATGTTTCAGTCTAGGACAACAGCCTGCTCCCCAAAGTAATCATGTACTTCCCAACGCAGAGTAAGTTAGCAGAATCTGATGTTGTGCGAAGAAATGTAATTGCCTTGTAGAGGGTTTCCTGTGGGGCGCTGGTGTTCCTACAAAGACCTGGGGGAAATTGGGTAGGGGAGAGGAAACCTAGTGCACAGGTGAGACTGAGCACAAACACAATTCAGAAACACTGTGTCCCTAATTACTGTGTATTTACATAGCAGTTACATAGTAAATACATGTGAACTTACACATAATTACAGTGGTAGTGTGCATAGTTACAATGTACTTAACGTCTACATCTTTTTGCATGATAAAGTACACAATTTTATTAGAAAAGGGTTAGGGTTAGGGTTAGGTTTAAGTTAGGTTAGAGTTTGGGTTAGGATAGGGTCAGGGTTAGGCTTAGGATTATATCATAGACAAAAACGCACACCTTAAGTACATTGTAACTATGCTTAATAACTTTGTAATTATGTGTAAGCACACATGCATTTACTATGTACATATTATTTAACTACATGGTAATTAGAGGCATTTAATGTAAAGTTTTACCCACTTTATTTAAGAAATAACAGGCTAGCATGATGAGAATTCGTAAAATTCCTTCATTGGTACTGGGATAAGGAAAAAAACTAGGTCTATAATGCTTTTATAAACATCTTACTGGATCAGTGACTAGTCCAAGATCGGTGCTAACTGCGGACTGCAGAACAATGTTAAATACACCCCTGCATGCCATTAAATCAATTCAAACTATTAACACTTTGAATGAAAACATTTTCTCAAAGCTTCTCTTGTGAAGCACAAGGTACAGCTGCAGTGATCTGTGCATGTGATGAAGCCAGCAAGGCCTGGAATGCTTGGACTGATACAATGTCCCGGACTGGAATCCTCTCAATGTGAGCTTTTTTCCAGAATATTTTATACATTGTGAGTTACACTTTAGTTTAGAGGGGTGCCTTATAAAAAGTTGCATACCATCTAATAATATTAATTTTACTATTAACATGCGTAGGACATGATTAGAAATGAGACCATTTGAATTTGTTTTTCATGTCGGTTTACCTAAATGGGGTTTCATTTAGATTCAGGAATCTGATGCACTCCAGGCTGCCCAGCAGTGAACGGACTGAATCCGCTAAAGATGCTGCTGATTAAAATAAATAAAAACAAGTTATAGAACAAGGAGGGAAGGAAAACAGTTACCTGTAGAACAGTCAGCAGCCCAGGAGACGTGGAAGTTACTGGAAATCACCAGGGTTGGCACTGGTTTGTAAACTCTCTGGTTTCATAATGTCTGGCTGGCATCGTTGAGTGCAGTGATGGGCTCTGTGGTGGACGGCCAGCGCTGTCCCAGAAGATGCTTTGTTTTTGTTGTAGTTCCATTTATTCTGTTAGTTTTGTTCAGAAGGGACAGGTTCACAGTGGGGTTTTTATGCTTTTTAACATAGTTATTTGAATTTACAAAGTTAAAGTTACAAAGTTAATTCACTATCGGTTCATTTATTTTCTGGCTTCTTATATTTGATAGATGATCAGCTGTTGTTGTATTTTACTAAATATATTTCATGTATGTTTAATTACCTGTATGCATTCCATAACAAATGATCATGCTCACATGTTTAAGGCCTGCATTCATGCATGAATTAACAATACTCACAACCCCCGCTGGTGGAAGAGTAATAGGGTATGAATTAGTGAAGAATAAACAGTGGATTAACTAGGAACGAAGTGGAAAGGGAACTGAAATGTTTTTTTTTTTTTTATCACAATGAATTAACAGGGCTGAATTCACAATGAATTGCTTCAGAACTCAGAGGAGGTGCATAAGATTTTTAGGTGTTATTCCTGTGATATTGAGATGGAATTCATTATGAATATGCAGTCATTATTTGAAAGTGTTAATAATCAATAGTGACGGTGAAACAATCCATTTTAACTGCTGTTTGAAACAAGGTCTGTAATGATGAATCAACTGTATTTGACATGCGATCGTTATACAACCCATTCAAGCTGGGTCTACTACAACTCACTGCACACGTTTTTCTTTCTCTGTTTTATAACATTTGAGTTTTATCACATCTCTATGAAACGCAATGAGTTTTGTAAGGATAGTTACATCATTGTAGCTGGTTGCCCTTTGGCCTTTCATCTCCATCATGTGAGTGTTTTCCTTGTAGCTCTCGTTCCAGTATCCGGTCCCTCTCTTCATTAATAATACCCATCTGTATGATCTGCTTGCCCAACAATCCCTATTCATAGAGTTACATCCTCTTTGCTCCTATTAGTCAGCCTCTCAAGGGTTCCTTATGATTAACATGCCTTTCTCCTTTCGATATCATTAATCTGTCCAAATAAATATGGCCAGGAAAGATAAGATGCTTTATCACACAGTTGAATGTTTTTAAATCACATGCATGGCATCCAGATCAAGCCGTGTTTATCCCCATAGAGTCGACTGAAGACAGAAATGGCATCCACTCTTTTCCACAGTATGTTTACTGGTATTCCGGGTTATAAGAAATGCTGAAACGAGGCGTTGGTTTAACAGGGTGATGGTCCCAGCTTACCCACACCCACTATTATTCTCTCTGGAACACGAGGATTCTTGGAATGCAGGAAACAGCAACTTGCTCGTGTTCACAGGCATTAATATTTATTTTGCCGCTGGAAAAATACTTCACACAAATTACAAACAGGTTGTGCACAAAATGACAAGATCCCAAATCAACGAAATGCCCTCCTGCTGACAGGATCCGTTATTCAATAAATTGTTACACCTGGAATGATTTAACACAAATCAACGCTATTATTTAACATTCAGTCCATTTACAGAAAACATTCATGTATTTTACATTAAACATCGCCTGCACGTTACTGTTTAACCTGCATGAATACTGTCGATAAACTGTCACATTAATCTATGTTTACTCGATATCATTATTTGTTTATTTAGCAGGTGCTTTACAAGATATGAGACTAGGGTGTGTGAACTATGCATCAGTATACAATAATGTCTCACCTGAAAGAGCACAGGGAGGTTAAGTGACTTGCTCAGGGTCACACAGTGAGTCAGTGATGAGGCAGGATTTGAACCCGGGACCTCCTGGTTACAAACCCTTTTCTTTAACCACTGGACCACACAGAAGCCTAGGCAGATTGCGAAGAAAAGCTACATTTTTCCACATTTAGACCCATGACAATATAGGAGTTTGCAAATTAAAAGTAAATACAACTGCATTCTCCCAGCATAAATTTCTGGGTCTTCTTCAAATGCAGTCCTGTGCAAACTGATCTCACAGTACAGGAAATCAAGATCTCTTACCAACATGAAAATATTTGATGCTTGTGCTGTGGAAATATTCAGCCATTACAACTTAATTATTGAGCGTTATAGGTTCATCCAATTGCAAAAAAAACCCCAAACAACTGCAAAATAAGGGGAACCTGCCGTGTACCTGGAGCTCAGTGGCTACTGATTAGTAACAAGAATGTTCTGCACACGGTCTCTAGTGATCATGTTTTGTGGTGAGGCGAGAGGGTTACTGGAATGCAGTGATAGTTGGACCGTCAGGTTACTTGCACACAGCGTTGCTTAAATATCAAACAATCTTCCGCAGCTGCAGGGAACAGAAGGGGCTTTATTTTCTGCCTAAGATTATTTAGTTTTATTCTCTCCGGGAAGACAGGCATTTATCTATTTCCTTCCTTCCTTCATTATTAATAAACTTTGAAACTCAACTCCCCCTTGTCCTAATACGCACTAAGATAATAACTATTTCTTTAGACAGCTCTCAAAGGATGAGCTCTGCCAAACAATCAGAAGTTATAGGCTGGTCAACAGTGCGATTATTTTAAGGGCTGCTCTGTGTGACGCGCTCATATATTGCAAGTTTTATAACCTTAATAGTTTATGTAATTTGTGCAAAACCTGCGCAGGGGTGGACATCTGAAATGGAGTGTATGTTTGATTCAGGGAGCAGCATACTGTACTTTATTAGTTACATATATAGTATGTGCAGAAGCTAATGTACAAAGCATATGTATGGGACGCAGTATTATACTGACTGTCACATGACCCATTAGACTTGTATAAGATTTGTGTGAGGATGCAACTATTCGGCAACAATCATGGGAACGCAGAAGGAGCATGACAGTGGATGCAAGTTCAACTGTCTTCTCCCTCAAAGCAGGGGCTGCATTAACCACCGTCAAAACAGAACACCACCACAAGAAAGAACAACTCTGGTCGCAAGAGGGTCATGACTATGAAATCCACAGAGATGAGCAATATACTGTGACAAGCAACAGTGCTATGGTGGCCCACATTGCAAAAACCTTCAACACTGGACAAGATACAGCATTTTCCACATGAACAGGGCCCTGTGAATATTATGGTAACCTTGCTTTCAAACTTTAAACTTTAGGGACTATATTGGCTTTTTATAAACAGCATTGTTCATGTTCCATACATTAGGTTTCTGGGTAAATGAAATGGTTTTAATTATGTTTGTTTCACATGTTACTTTCCAGGAAAACTGGTTTCTTTATTATCAAGCAGCAATGTTTACATTTCTATGGGTTCTGTGCAACACACTGCAGTGGAGCAAATGAAGTTCTTTACAAGTTCAGCGTTCTTTCTTTGGCGATCACTTATGAGTCAATATGCGACTCCCACAATTCAAAGCAATTAATCTGGAAATGAAGGGTGCAATAAAAACAGACTCCTAAAACCCAAGCACACCCTGGCTGCACAGCATAGTTCCAAGAATGTGGGGTAAGCATCGTGAACATTGCATGCAAGGTAAGACTTGTTTTGGAGACACTCTAATCCTGCTTCATTGCCATTTCGCTTCTGTTAACTCCTACAAATTCTGTAAAGTCAAGCCATCAGTGGCAGCCAATTCTCTGTAATCCCTCTTGTTTTATCCTTTCTTTCCATATGTATACTGAGAGGCATGTTTTAGATTCTTGCCTTGGCAGTAGGATCAATCATTTGGCAAATAAACAGCTGCCAAGATTTACAAAAACATATTTTTCCTGCAGAATATTAGGATAATTTTCAGCTGCAAGTGATTTATGATCTTTTAGGCAACAAACTGTCTGGTGCATTCTGCCTTAGTTTACTTTCTTTAAATGGGGATTCATTAAAAGAAGGCAGCACTTGAGTTATTTGCTTGTTCTATCTAGAAGCCGAATAGAAGGGGCAGATCTGAGCAATATACATAGCCCCTGCACCACAGAGATAACACAGACATAAGCAAAGAAGATAGCTGCTTCCGTATCCAGCGCTCAAAGAATATCACAGACATTTGCAGAGCTTTTTGAGATGTTATAGTAATAAAATAATGACTTGGATCGCATTGAGGAGTTTGGTGATAAAGCGATATGTGAAAAAAAACAGTTGGGGCTTGGCTGGAGATGCAGTACTGAGTATCCTTTTGATATGCAGTGCTTTTAAACCTGTTTTACTGTGTTAAATAGCGCATGTAAAATAAACAGCGCATGTGAAAATAAATTGGACCTGACGTGCCTGACAAGCGCTGAATAAATGGACCGCAAAGTCAATGCTTTGATTTAATACCATTTTGGTACCCTTTCTGTTCTGTGCAGACCTAAATGCCTTTATTTTGAAAATGCTTTTTCCATTTCTTGCTGTCAATATGTCAAGTATATACAAACATATAATATATATATATATATATATATATATATATATATATATATATATATATATATATATATATATATTTCTGTTATTTTGTTTCGTTGTGAACTTATGCAACTCCCGGATCTCTTCCAGTGGTTCTAGAATGCCCTGCAGGAAGCCTGGGTTTCTTGTTGCTAATGGATCCTCTCCCGCATCCATATCAGCAACAAGAAATATTGGCAGGTCACTCGTTGCCTTTGAACAAAATCACAAAGCCGAGCTGTGCTGTAATAGTAATTATTACATGCAGGTGATTTATAAAGAAGATTACAGACAGGGTCTTCAATGATCTATAATAGAGGTTTGGTATCCAGTGAAAACTGGAGATATCAGCGTGCATTTATTCAGGAAATACTTTACATGAAGTGTCTCTAATCACTGTGTATTTACATAGTAGTTACTTAGTAGTACTTACACATAAATACAATGTTATTATGCATAGTTACAATGTACTTAATACATATTTTTTTGGCATGATAAACCTTAAACCTTACCCTAATCCCGCCAAAAAGATATACACGGTAAGTACATTGTAACTATACATAATAACATAATCATAAATAAATGCCTCAAATGAATTGCAGCTGGCTTTTTTATCCATGTGATATTACATAACTCAATCAGTGTTTGTTCTTATGATTTATTGTGTAATAACACAGTTGGGTTGAAATATGATCTTCCTCACTTCTGAAGTTTTGTAAAAAGAGAGATACAACTTAATGACTTCATGGAAAACAATTAGTTATTAACAGAAACCCAGATCAGAAATCCAACAATCAGTAGCTGTTTAGGCTTTTCTTCCTCTTTGAACTTCCACCTTGCAATGCTTGTTTAACTTGACAATTATTACCACAGATTTGTTACATATTTCTGAAGTGGAATTCAACGTGTTTTCCCTTCTTGTTTCAATCTGGCAAGGTAAAGCAATACTTTTGTTAGGCCTTGTTTTCTTTCTGTTTTCTTCTGCTTGCTTTCAACAGAAGTGTTTGCAGGACAACCATTTCCAATTGAAATGACTTTCTGACCCAGCCAAGGCATGTAAACAACAATCTGGATTCATCGGTTTTGGGTTGCTACCTTCCTGGTCCGTGATGTCACCACACACGCCACTCAAGCCCACCTGATCATGGGAAACAAAATGCGATTCTAATCTTCACATTTTCCAGTGTATTTAAGGACCACCCCTTGGATTATACGGAGGGGTGAAAGGCAAAGATCATCCCATATGAAGCCATGTTATTGTTGTTCATCGCCAGACTTCAAGCTGGAAACCCCAATTCCATCCCTATAGCGTGTCTGCTGGCTTTGCTATCCGTACCTATATACTTCTTGCTAAGCAGCTGATCTGGCTGTTAATAATATAATTTACAAGATCTAAAACCCTAAAGCTAGAGTGTGAGGATGCTTGTCTGTTCATGGTATCTATTAAATCATAGTGTGTGCCACAGTGCAACTGCTTGTTTCAAGAGTGCTGTTGCATGTTCTTTGAGTGTAACTCTAGCTATCAAGATACCTAACCCAATTATTATTAACTCAAAGTGCTGCCAGTGTAGGAAGGAATTGTATATGCAGAATTGTATTTAGGTGTTTGTGCATCACATTAATGGGTCTATATTTTCTACTAGGGACATGTCACAGGCAAATTTCCCTCTGTATAGAAAATGTAGGACATTTACAATTTTCCCATTGTGCAAAATATGGGCCCATGAAAGCAATAATGACAGGCTCTAATATGGATCAGATTTATAAATAGTAATATATGGGTTCAAAGCTCTAAAAGGCTAGGAATTTCACTTATAACATATCTGACTGATCTGCCATCATTACTGCATGATTTGGGAGTTCTCAGAAAACAACCCTATCTTTAAGTGATGGTAAGTTTTTCCAAAACACAACTATTTAGTCCATAGCCAAATAACACGGCTTTTGGAAACTCCTTAATCTAGTTTTATACTCTGGGTTTTTTTTCCTCTGAACAAACGATAGCTCAAGCCTGTGAAAGCTGAGAGGGAGTTAAACCACAGAAAGCGTTTGATGGGGATATCAGGAGAGTAAATCTCAAACCACAAACCCTCTGTCACAAAGACTGTGGTATAGGAAGGATCATTATTTTGTTTTATTTTATTTATTTATTTTTTTTGCACGATAGCTCACAACCAGATCAAAAAGGTTGTACCAACAATAGCAATGTAATGTTTCACTGTCACAAAGAAATGTGTGGGTAGCCGCTACACAGGTTCTGTTTATACCTCATCCTGTACTGAAACCCTTCTAGGTACAGTCAGTGCTATTTATCGCATGTGTTCCAAAGCTTAATTATTTTCCATAAACCGATGATCAGCTCCTGAGAAGGAAATCATGCAATAAACAGTAGATGGGCAGGGTAGCATTGGTAATCAGCAGTATCTCCAGCATGGATGATGAAATTTAAACAGACAAAAGGCGAATTTAAGAAACCCGTTTTCATTTCTGAGTAGGATAAGAATAGTTCATCTGTGGGGAAAGACTACAGCCAGCACAGCCCTTCATCAATCCGTCCCAAAGCAATAAATACACACCGTGCTCTCCATCATGCTGTATGCATGCCTGATCTACTGTCATCCTCTTCCGATGCTGAAGCTATTTCCCAGGAAGGGAAACCTGTCAGAAAAGCAACACTATTAAGAATAACGTGTTCACAAAAGATCTCAGCAGTCACTTTTTAAGAAAATTGACACAAACAGTGAAATAAGACACTGGACTGGATTTGTGGCTTGGTCAAATGTCTACGTTTTCTTTTTGCTGTCAAGCTGTCAGTCAATAAATTGAACTAGTCTGATGCATTCATGTCAAGACGATCCATGAACCCTGAGAACAATTTTGTAATTGTGACCTAGTAACACCTTTTTCTTCATTTTAACTCAGTTAATGTTACGCATTTAAAGTGCAAAGCTATAAAAAAGAAAATCATTGTGCAGAAAAATAGAGTTACCACTACAGGCAATTCCCAGTATTTAACTTCTGATTATATTTTTAAATAGACCCAGACAATTAAATGATGAATCAGACAGACCCCACCAACAAGAATGCTATCATGTGTATACTTCTATCTATCCTATATTTATACAATGCTTGCCAGCATGTTGAGTTTACTTTTTTTTATCCCCAGTGAGTTGTGGGTGAACCAGTCCATTACTCTTCCTTAATTAACACTGACATTGTGTGTATCTAACAAGCTTACAGTACAAAAAAGAGGAGAAGGTGCCAATACTGTCTCAGACAAAACTCGATGCATGGTCTTTACGTATATTAGATAGGGAGGCATTTACTTATCAGGCAAACCTGGGGTTGGAACTGCTTTTGCCTTTTATATCGTGGTAATCTGTGAATGCTTAGGATATCTGTAAAAGCGATTATGAAGGAGTACATGGACTCACAGAATTATTCACAGGCTGTTAGGAGATGCCTACTCTTTCTCAATCCTGGGAAGGACTGGGTCTGAGGTCTGGAAACTCCCGTCCAGCCCCAGAGTAATATAGCACACTCTGATCAGAACCCCTGGGTTTGTGTCACTCTCTGTTGGCCCTGTGGTGAGATGTTACAGCCCACCCTTGTGAATAAGCAACTGCCGTGCGTCAATTGCATTGCTTTTTGGATCCAACACACATTCCTGGTTTCTTTATGTTGGTTTTCAAAATCTCAAATTACAAATTGCAGATGACAATCAAATCAGGCCTTGGTATTTAGATTGGGAGCGCAGTGTGTTGATGTCATGTGTGATGAAAGTCAACCCGATGTAATGTAGGCAGCCTTTGCATTTGCCTATTGTGATGAAGACTGTACTGCAAGCAGGGTTTTTTGTCTGGCAGGCAAGAATTCTAAAGTTTGCAAATGATAAGCTATATGGAGAAGAAGAAAAAAAGGTGTTTTTGTTGCAAAAAAAAAGAACTCTCTATATATAAAACACACAATACAAAGCGCTCTCCTGTTCTATGTACTGTAACTACATATGCTAAGATGCGACATCTATGACTAAGAACATTTTAAAAAAATGACACTCCATACAGAAAAGACCAAAAAACGAACGCTCTTAAGAACAACAGCGTCGCCGCTCCTGTTCATTAGACTAGTCGACCCACCACTGGTATTGTTCAAACCGAAAGATTATGTTAAAACACGGCAGGGCAAAGGTTGGCAAGCAGCTCCCAAAACCCCAATCCACATGGAGATGAGAACATGAAGCATATGTGGGAGCTTCTGTAAATCAAGGGCAGTACATTAGGTCATTAGTTCTAGGGAACCAAAATGAAAATTATCCCGAATTGTCATCATGACCCACGTTATACCATCAGACACTTCATCTTCATCACCTCCAGCGGTACCAAACACAGACAGAGCTCTTTGAAAGAAAGCCCCTTCAGAATGCATATGAAGGATGATTATTGGGGCGCAGAAGATAGAATACGTACCAACACTCTTCAAAAATACACAACGTGATCAGCAAGGCAATACTGCTAGTCATTTTGGAGCATGTTTGCGAGGCCTTCCACATCCGTTAATATTTTTCATTTTATGATTAACTATTCAAACCTTTTCCATTTGGACGTCTCCCTGTATTTTAAACATTGTCACTCTTGCTGTATAGCTGGTTTCACAGTTTGTTTTTAACACGCTCAACTCTCTAACAGTCTTACCCTGTTCTGAAGTAATGAGCACTAGCCAATCAAACAATCAATTAAATTGTTTATTTATCCAGTTGAATCAATTGAGAAAGTTGTCATTTACAGTAAGGACCTGGCTAGAGGCTCACAACACCACAGCGAACAACATGAAAAGCACATGAGCAATCAGTCTTAAGCTGTACAGTGAAGAAGAACTTTCCAGTCTAAAGTCTGAAGGGTTCATTCTCAGGTTTACAGCACTGCCATCCTCTGTCTAAACATTTCTCATCTCTCCAGTGTTGGCTTTACTCAGCACTTTTATAATGAGTGTAGTGTAAACACTCCAGTCTGAGCTCTCCAGAGCTTTCATTAACAATGACATACATATTCTACCCCCTCCAGCAGCATAACCCTTTAAGATTAACTGCACATACTGGTGCTGCACGTTCACCACAAATTCTTGGCAAAACAAAGTGGAAAAAATGTGTTCTCAAGCATCTAATTTTGGCACTTTATTTGAAACTTAACATTTTTTTTTAAATGAACAGTAATTACAGCTGTTTGTATAGAGAGCAGTGCTTTAACAAAACCCGCTTCAATGAACAAATGCAAATCAATAATAAGGATATCTAAACATTGGATAATTGAATCTATGCTTCATATTACAAGTGCAAAATGGTATGCAGTGTATCCCTTCTGCAGGCTTTCCAGCAGGTGAGCTGCAAGACCAAACCAAACTTCTGATGCAACTTAACAAAGCAGTAGCACACTGTGCTGGTCACATATATTTGCACATGTTGGAACACTTGTTAGCCAATGAGACTGCTGCTTCTATTCGTGTCATTTTATAACACACGGTACAGTATCCCATGGTCCCTGCTGAAACTGGATTCTTTCTTGAACTTTGACAATCATAACATTCTCAGAACTCAATCACACCACTTCCTTCGCTCAACTCCCTTTTAGTTTATTATTTGAGATGGTTTCATTTATTGTGAAGACAGTGTGTATTGTTGAACTCTCTGGTAAAAGATTGTTATTTTTTTAGAGCCCTGAAGAGCCTGGGCATTAGTTGCAATATTTAATGTGATTATATCTGTATTGAAGATATATAAGATTGTCTGAGAGTTTCACGTATAGACTTGCTTCATCCATCTGTAAGAGATTCTGTGGTGCCTTTGTGTGATTGCCTTTAGTTTCCAAATATGGCATCATTATAGCATCAGCAGCAACCGACCTTGTTGCGTGTCCCACTGTTTTTCCAATGTCATGTGCCTTGAAGATATTGGCATATCTCAGTAGGTACAAGTGAAGTTTCCATTTCTTGGGAATATTGGACACACATGTACAGTATGTTGGTACAGTAACGCCATGCGGGTGGCAAAAAACAAAAGCTGTTTAGTGTTGTACAGTTCTGCCCAAAACTCATTTCACCCTCAACTTTTTTTTGTAAATGTAGATTTTTGTTTGTCACTGCGGTTCGTACTTATAAAGATGACGCTTCCCATGGGATACATATCACCATCTACATTACACGCTTCTTGAATATGAAATCATTATGGGCTTTTTGTGTAATACTCCATTAAAATGTGTTGTTTGTTAGGTAACTACTATTATGTGTTTTATGTTGGAGTGGTTAATAAAATAGGATATAACGTAGGTTTAAAAATATATATATATTGATTCACCTTTACTCTTTTGGAGGTGCTTCCCGCCAGGTTTTGGTGATGGTTGAACTGCATGCTAACACAATGTTTAGCCAGAGCTGGAGCTTTGTTGTGCTGGAGCACATATGACTCAGTGAAAGTACATGACAGATGGTAAAGCCACATTTTATAGCATGATTCGTAATTCACAGCCCAGACTGTGTATAATGAGTCACTGTAGTCATCCGGCCTCATTATACATGAAAAACCCTTGGGTGGCCAAACTGCGTGTCACAGAGTGCCACTGTCACAGACTTTTTTTCCTTGCATATCATCCTCCACGTACCCTCCAGTTTTCACGATGCTCTGACAATGCTGCACGAATTATGAATCGTCCTGTGTTACACGACCGATCGTTTTGCATGCAGTATCATAACACTCGTTTAGTTTTCTCTTGAGAAAAAAAAAAGTCTCAGTGGCAAAAATCGTTTTAGCCTCTCTAGTTTATATATAATAAACTGACAATCCCTTCCAATCCGGTTTACATGGTGCTGCATACATGCTTGCGGCCCTTTCCACAAACATTTGAACAGAGAGGAACCTTGTTAATCTGATGAGCCATGGCAAGACATCTAAATGTTCCTGCTCCAGGAACTCTATTTCATGTACTGATGTGTTGGGATTCTGTATGCCAGCTCATATTGGACAACCATGTTACAGTGGGATTTGCATTATTAAAAAGGAAATCAGTTGTCTCGTTGCATGTGCTATCTCCCATGTGTGAACACTGAGATGGAGCAGACTCAATTTTCTGGTCCGAGGTCGCCTCTGTTTTAATGAGTTGTTGATGCCTGCGTCGCCCAGGGCTCCTGATTCTAGAAGACATTTGATGCAAGCTAGCCTGACGTATCTTTCCTTACAGCCCCACCCCAAGAATTTGGCATGGTCTTGATGCTAAATGTTGATTCAATCAGATGCAGGAGTTGACAGAGTAGTAATAGCAGTTTATATGCAGTGCAGTAACTGAGGAATCATGGACTTTACTGCAGGACACAATGCAAGGCTTGAAGAGAACACAGAGCTCATTTTAGATTTGATTCAGCATTTATAATAGCTTTTTAAGGGTAAGGTCTGTGTTGGCATCCTTGTCCAAATCCATGCCGTGTTTTACACCCTCCACGTATGCAAGATCTAAGTTTTGTTTCTTCATTCTGTTTCTATTTCTCTCTTTCTGTGCTTTTACGGGAAATTAAGACAGGAAATAGTGGCTAGAACAAAAGCACCTGCCATTGCTGACGACATTCAACGGTTACTTCAGGATTAGCGGTGTTGTCTTAAATCGAAAGATACCGAAAGATAGATTTTCTTAACCAAGAATCATCAGACACATTTTATTTGCATACTGAACTTCTAGTAACACATATAGTACGTAATGCATTTGTCTCATTTCTACAAGTATTTCCACAAAGTGTCTTTCTCCTTCTTGTTGGAATGTTTTACTTTAAGACAGAGCTGTATGTTTTATATTTTTCCTAAATAAGAATCACATTGTTAATACTGTTGTTAGTGCACTGTACAAGTGCTGCTGTGAGAATCATCAAGCAGACTAACAGTTAGATTGCACAAGACTATGCAACACTGCAGCAAAATTCAGAGCACAAATAATGATCATTCCTAACACATCCAAATCTTAGCAATACATTTGTGACTGGGTGTAACAATCTGGAGGTACATGCTTCACACTGTAAGGGAACAGTAGGTGGTCTGCATTGTTTTGTAGACCTACAGACATGTCATTGCCTAAGCATATATTATTTTTTTCTTGTAGGAATGCAATCTGGTGCAGGTGGAGAAGGCAAAACATTAGGGTAACATGTGTAATAGATAATAATAAAAAAGGGGGAAATATGCACTGTATGCTCACAAAGTTTCAAATGCAAATGGTGTAAAAGCTTTTCTCATGGAGTAGATGTTATAAAATGTAAGCAGTTTGTCTAGTGAAATCAGATGAAAGTCACCACATGTATGTTTCTTTCTTATTTTACAGCCAACTATAGTGATTTATTTAGGCTTGTGGTGTTTTTAGTTATATTATGTTGTGTGTTGTTGCTGATGAGAACCGCACTGGTGCCACTCCGTCTCTGACTCGGGAATTGCAGCCTCGCTGCTCACACGCTGGATCTGCTGCTGATTAGTGATGTCACTGCCTGTTCCGTCTCTGACTCGGGAATTGCAGCCTCGCTGCTCACATGCTGTGTCTGCTGCTGACTAGTGATGTCACTGCCTGTTCTGTCTCTGACTCGGGAATTGCAGCCTCGCTGCTCACACGCTGTGCCTGCTGCTGACTAGTGATGTCACTGCCTGTTCCGTCTCTGACTCGGGAATTGCAGCCTCGCTGCTCACATGCTGTGTCTGCTGCTGATTAGTGATGTCACTGCCTGTTCCGTCTCTGACTCGGGAATTGCAGCCTCGCTGCTCACATGCTGTGTCTGCTGCTGATTAGTGATGTCACTGCCTGTTCCGTCTCTCTCTCTGCCTCGCTGCTCATGCTGTGTCTGCTGCTGATTAGTGATGTCACTGCCTCGTCTCTGCTCGGGAATTGCAGCCTCGCTGCTGCTGTGTCTGCTGCTGATTAGTGATGTCACTGCCTGTTCCGTCTCTGACTCGGGAATTGCAGCCTCGCTGCTCACATGCTGTGTCTGCTGCTGACTAGTGATGTCACTGCCTGTTCTGTCTCTGACTCGGGAATTGCAGCCTCGCTGCTCACATGCTGTGTCTGCTGCTGACTAGTGATGTCACTGCCTGTTCTGTCTCTGACTCGGGAATTGCAGCCTCGCTGCTCACATGCTGTGCCTGCTGCTGACTAGTGATGTCACTGCCTGTCTCTGACTCGGGAATTGCAGCCTCGCTGCTCACATGCTGTGCCTGCTGTTGATTAGTGATGTCACTGCCTGTTCTGTCTCTGACTCGGGAATTGCAGCCTCGCTGCTCACATGCTGTGCCTGCTGTTGATTAGTGATGTCACTGCCTGTTCTGTCTCTGTCTCGGGAATTGCAGCCTCGCTGCTCACATGCTGTGCCTGCTGTTGATTAGTGATGTCACTGCCTGTTCACATGCTGTCTCTGTCACTGCCTCGGGAATTGCAGCCTCGCTGCTCACATGCTGTGCCTGCTGTTGATTAGTGATGTCACTGCCTGTTCCGTCTCTGACTCGGGAATTGCAGCCTCGCTGCTCACATGCTGTGTCTGCTGCTGATTAGTGATGTCACTGCCTGTTGTCTCTGACTCGGGAATTGCAGCCTCGCTGCTCACATGCTGTGCCTGCTGCCTAGTGATGTCACTGCCTGTTGTCTCTGACTCGGGAATTGCAGCCTCGCTGCTCACATGCTGTGTCTGCTGCTGACTAGTGATGTCACTGCCTGTTCTGTCTCTGACTCGGGAATTGCAGCCTCGCTGCTCACAGCCTCGCTGCTCACATGCTGCTGATTAGTGATGTCACTGCCTGTTCTGTCTCTGACTCAGGAATTGCAGCCTCGCTGCTCCTGCTGTGCCTGCTGTTGATTAGTGATGTCACTCGGGAATTGCAGCCTCGCTGCTCACATGCTGTGTCTGCTGCTGATTAGTGATGTCACTGCCTGTGTCTCTGACTCGGGAATTGCAGCCTCGCTGCTGCTGTGCCTGCTGTTGCTAGTGATGTCACTGCCTGTTCTGTCTTGACTCAGGAATTGCAACCTCGCTGCTTACAACTGTAGCTGCTTTGTGATGACTCCATAGCAAATACTTACAATGCTTACAAAATACTACTACTATATTGACATGATGATGAATGATGATGACGACGACTCATGTAGCGACCCTAACGTCGAATTGAACACAATGTTGATCTCGTTAAACACCTGATGTACGTTTATGAATGTTATACTAATACTAATAATAATAATAATAATAATAATAATAATAATAATAATAATCAAAGTTAGGATTTAGATTTTTTTTATAGTTTTGTTTTTCACTCTCTTACAGGGGGAAGCAAGCAGAAGTCATTGAAATGATATCACACTCCTAATGATTAAAATGCCAAACTCCACATAGTTAAGCATATTTTGGAACAGTGTAATTTGCCCATCATTCAGGATGGATGTGAATGCAGAATATATTCCAAAATAAGATATGAAATTATTTAATGCTAGACAAGCAACATACACCTCATACTGGACAAAGACAGTAGAGTTTCATATTAAACTTTAATGGACTCATAAAAACAGACTAAGTGAAATCAGCAATTGGATTGACACCAGCTGGAGATGCTCCCTCGGAAGAAAAATTCCAAATATTTTGGAAACACTTTGAGAGTGAAGTAAACTCTTGGCGGTTCGGCTTTTTATAAACACCAGGGCCTCATTTCCAAAGGAATATGTTACATTCTGTGATTCAGAAAATGACTTCCATAGCTAAAGCTACACGAATGTGTAGATGCCTCTGTGTTTCATTGTGCTCACATGTGCCTCAGTTCTTTCAGCTACAAGCACTGGACTGGCATCTAATCATTTGGATTTTGTTCTTGTTATTATTAAAACTGTAGGTTGTCTGGCTCACTGGTAAAATAACTACATTTCTACTTTTCTCATACACTTCATATTTCTATGGGTTTGCATGCTGGCATGATGTACCATCATATAGTAGAGATCTGATTAATGGCAGATAATTAGACCTAATATAAGATGGGATGCCTTTGTAATTGATATAATAATTCCACCACAGTCCGAATCGTTGGACATTTAAAATTTGGGGTTGCAAAACATGAATAAAACTGAAAAAAATTAAATGAAAACTATTTATTTAACAACTCTAGACCTGTTTAATGAATATCGTTAATATTTTAATAAATCCAATATGTTAGTATCCATTGTTTGTTCCTAAGCCTCCAGATTTATCACACACAGATAAGCCCAGTACCAACAGGAAAACTACAGCTTATGACTTAATAAAAATCACAGTTTGCTGAGCCAAAATCCTGTTCTTGTGTAGAGAGCAGCTCCATCTAGAGGTAAAATGTGGAACTCCATCACTTGATAAATTACTCTTAAAATTCCATTCTATTCCACATGATCTTGCAATCCTTCCCTATGATCCAGCAAACGCACATGCACATGCACAAGCACAAGATTCCCATGGGGATATGATTCAGGCATCCTTTATGGGTGGGACAGGGTTTTACTGCTGTGCAAACCCATCTGCAGCCTCCTTCTGTCCAAAAATGCAACAGTCCAAGATTCAGTTCAAATAACACTAACACATACCTTAATGATAACACACCCCACCCCAACTGCACATCAGAATCCAATCACAGACAGTCGGATCTACAGCAATGCAAATGGACAGTGGCAAAGATTTGACTGAGTGCCAGAACGGTTCACTTTTGTCTGCTTCTCAGCTTTGCAACTTACATTCTTGCATTTTCTAAAGCCTGTCACAGGGTTCGTGAAACTGGAGTGGATTAAAGTCTGAGTGATGTTCAATATAATGACAACAATAATAATTGTTCTGAATTTGCTCCAAAAGGCTTTTCAATATGTTGCTACAGTCAGAACCCCTGTATTTGCTTATAAAAACGTACTTCACGAAATGACGGCCACAATAGAATTAACACATTTTGCATCTTAAAGCTGAATGAAACCAGCTAGATAATGTTACGTTAAAATATTGAATTGCATTGTAGTTGTCCATAGTATTTAACGAAAAAAATGACAAAAATTGACATTTTGAAATCTAACATGAAATACTATGCTACTATTATGGCTTTTGGTAGAATTTTGCGATATAATTTTGTAGTTTCTTTGATTACATGATGTTAATAAAAGCTCTAAATTATGTTTATATAGTTTTTATAGTTTCAAGCCTAAAATTCTAGGTGATGCAAAACTTTTGGCCATAGCTGTAGATCTACATTTTTGCAGGTAAGCCAGTTTGGAATTAAAATTGTGCTAGTGTGGTTTTGTTGAGAAGTGACCAAAGAACGAACACCCCTGAGCTTTCAGATTGAGCCCAGCATTAGAGACCATCTTGAAACTGTGTAGATAACAAGTCTCCATTGAGCTTTGTGCAAGTGCAAGTTTGCTGAAAATATCTGGGTGTAAGTGCTGTTTCAAAATTTTATTTGCTGTTATATACAATCGATCAAATTAACCCAAGACACTGCTTCAAACTTAGCACAGAGAGAAGAACAAGAAATGAAAGTTTAGAACAGAAGGTAGGAAGAACTTTTTTTTTTTTAGTGATGAAAGCTTAGCATAGCCTACAGGTGAAGTAGTAACGTTACGTTCTGAATAAATTAAATGGTACAATAATGGTCAAAAACAAGTATCTAATTCTAATAGTCATTGATAGAACTGGGCCTGTGACAAGGTGGAGGGTGGGGCAGCTTGAATTGAATAAAGATTGTAGAGAGACCAGGAGAAAGAAGAGAAAGTGATATATGGGTGACGTGATATAGAGAGGGGCAAAAGAAGCCAGCTTTCTGATTGTTTTCATACCATTATCATAGCATTTAAGTAATTTAATTGAACAATTTATTACATATGGGAATCACCATTTTTTTTAACTAATACTTAAATAAGTTAGCATGTTAGTTTTCATAGCAAAGCACTGAAATGTAATATTCTAACTGAGCAGGTATATTAAATATTGTCAACATAAGTATTACAAAAGACTCTGCAAAATCAAAAAGCTTAGCAGTGCATTCTATTCTAGGTATACTAAGAGCCCAATTCAGTGAGCTCTCAGCTTCTGTGAGAGAACAAGATAATGACAACAAGCCTAATACCACGGGATGTTTTCAGCACAGTTGTTTTGTTTGGTTATTTAGCATCGCTATAATGACAGTAGTGCCACAATTCCAATTTAATCTAAGGGGAAAACATGGACTAAGATGGTCTGCTCCGAGCACATTAGAGGAAGACTCTAAGAGAGGAAGGAGGTTGTGACAGCGAGAGGGTTGTTTTATTTTAATTCCAGAGGGAAGGTTCCTCTCCTCTCAGACAGCCCGAGCAAAGCCGATTCGGTTGTTCCTCCGGTCGAACTCCACATAGTAGCGGCTGATGAAGTTGGCACCGAGGACCCAGATGGGACCAGTGGGCGGGGGCACGTCCAGACCTGAAAAAGTCACCACACACAAGTCCTCCCCAAACTTGGAATGCTGTTGGCAAGGAGGGGACAGGGAGGCAGTCAGTTTCACATAGAGACGAGCAGAGACTGTTAAAACTGTCCTCAATGCTACTCAGCTCTATAGCATGCTTATAGTGAGTCCTAGTCTAAAGACTCCATTCTCAGCTCTCCAGCACTGTCATTACCAGCACCTTAATAATGAGCACTAGTCAAAACAGTCCATTCTCAGCTCTCCAGCACTGTCATTTGCCCTGCACCTGAACAGTGAGAGAACTATAAGAAGGAGAAACTAGGTTCAGTAGCATCAACATACCCAGTGAATGTAATCTTCTCCAGTCAGTTCATAGTCATGGCCTCCGAAGCTGAAGAAGATACTGGGCAGGGACTTCACTCTGCCACAGTCTACCGTGTACTGTAAACAGGAGAGGGCAGAAAGATAAGCAAGCAGTCCTGGACACAATAACACAATGATACAACAAATTATACAACTTATCAGGAACGCTAAAGAAGGCAGAGCCAGGACTGACAAATGCCTGCTTGTCCACAACTTTCACCTTCAAATTTATGACTTAATCTATGAATTTATGAATGGGTCCATTAGTATTCAGAATACACAATCCACTACTTTGCATATCCAGTGTAATGCATAGCGTAGCGTATTCAAAAGTTATGTTCTTCCCTGGGGAGTGTGAAGCACTGAGTGCAGCGCTTTGATTGGCTGAGCCTCCTCTTTTTTCTATGTTACTGCTCACAGACACTTTTCGCTCTCTACACTTATGCACATCAGTTACAGATTGTTTTCATGTTTATGAACTGAAGTTTGGCACAGTGGTGGAATGGGACCTTATGTGAACAGAGATCCGTCATAGTTTATGGAAATGAATGCGTAGCTCTTCAACAGATCCCTGCAAGGAGAAACCTCCGTCTCATCAAGCGCTGAGCTGTGAAACCAAACGGTTGATCCAGGAGGCCAGCACGCAAAATGAAAGCTCCCTTTCACAGCAAACCCACATTCTGGTAAAAGATTTCTAAAGCCCAGTACAACTGTAGGGATTAGAGAGCCTCCAAAAGTGACAAATTAACAGGTACACTTACTATAGAGGGCTGTTGTAAAAAGGAAAGGGGCCATGATATATTTATTCAACTACTTTCCCAGTGAGTTATTTAAAAAACACCCTAACCTCCACAATAACAGAGCTCATATTTATTCTGAGATGATGTATTCTTTTTATTATTTAAGGAATTTACCCATGACCAGAAAGATGTGTTAATTATTTACATTTATTAAACAAGCCCTTTGGCATTCTGGCACCTCCTTCTATTACAAAGATGAACTTTGTTGATAATAATTCATGGACCTGCAAAGGCTTAGGGTTTAATTAATAAGGTGCTGTTATTAAAGCAATGATGCCAGAAATAACAAGCATTGTTAAACAACTTGACTATGATTGATGAGTAATGGCTGTCATTCTGCCGCTATGAAGCAGCTTTACATGTACTATACCATGCATGTATGTGCTTATTACTGAAGGCTTTTGATATACTCTATTACAATTTCCAATGATTTTAGGGTGCACCAGATTATACACCAGCTAATTTGCTTCTCAAATCTAAATCTGTATTGTTCCATGGTCGCTCGGGTAATTGTACGACTGTTTTGCAATTCCTAAAATGTTCCCATAGAGCTACTTGAAAGAGTCGCTTGAATTGCCCTTTTCGCTGACCTCTCCCTCTGCCAGTTCACTCGCTCCAATGGTTTCCATTAGGATTGACACGGAGGAGGCGGGGCCTGTAATGTAGGAGGAGCCGGTGTCAATCACAGCCGTGCAGCCTCCTTTACAGAACAACAACTCCATGCCCACTGACACCCTGCAAGAGAGGGGGACAGGATGTGTCAGAGGGAGAGAGAGAGAGAGGGAGAGAAGGTATGAGAGAGGGGGGAGAGGGAAGAGGCTGAGGGACTGGGGCCAAAGAGATAGTGTCTGAAACAATGTGAGAGAAAGGGGGAGAAAAAGGCCTGTTTGAGATAATAGATCAAGTGCTTTTGCAGCATTTTGTGAAAGATCAAAATGGCGGTCTGCGTTGCAAAACTAGCTGCAAACAACACTTCGTATACTAACTTTCCAAGTTGCTTGTTACTAGTTTTGTGTCATCTTAAGTTACCAAACTCGTAACAAAAGGGTGTATATGAAAGGTTGCAGAAAAGACCGTGGTAAACCAGCAGGTTAAAAAGGAAGAGTTTGACAGTGAGAGCGCTGAGTGATTTATGGAAGCTGCTGTTGATATAGTACCTATATCAAAGTGTCTCCTACCCTTTCATCTGGATCTCCCACTTTCCTTTCTTGCTGGTGCTGAGGTAGTTGAATTCTCCAGTGTAATAGTTGGGGTCCGTGCCCCCCAGCACAATCTCTCCACCTGGCTTTTTGTGGGGGTCCCTGCCACACATGTGAAAACATTTTTTTTTTTTTTACAAGCCTCTTTTTGGAATGCATATTGCTTGTGTTTGAGGTTTAAACTCTATAGGGGGTGACTCTGTTTTAACCGCCAACTCACTGCGGAATGGGATTGACCCTGGGAAACCCACACAGTTCCCAAGAGTGGTTTGGATGCTATCAAATTCAATCTAACAATTTTAAAAAAATCATGTTTCAATTATTAGCTTGAACACATTATTTAATACATTATTTTAAGATAATTTCTATATTTCACTGCAGCATTTGTAATGTCAAAATAGCACAGTTCGCTTATAATTAATATTGTTTTTAATGTTATAACTTGTACTCACTAAGAGTTATGCCCTAAAGACAATGTGGTTTTGTAGGAAGCTATCTTGACAAGTAATCATAGAGGAATGTTAAACATACCTGCTATAATACACTGAAAAGACCTCCTCTTTGAGGCTGTGCTGAGACAGGATCTGGTCGAAAACAGGGGTGATCCCGTCAATGGCCGAGTTGGGGTATCCCATCCCCAGAACTCCATCAAACTTGGCAAAGATGAAGGGCAGAGCTGGTAGAACCGTAACTTCGGCAAACACCTGGATGACAGGGATACCTCCCACCTGAAGGGGGCGACAGGGAGTCGTGAGAAACATTACCCTTTTCACAATAATTAATGTACCTTATGCATATATATATATATATATAAATTTATAATTTCTCGAAAACAAATAACTTTAGGAAAAATCTTTTGTAGCAAAAGTTTTGTTTTTATGGATGAGGAAAACAAGTTACAAGAAATAGATATACTGTACAAATATTTATTTCAGCCTTTTTTTTTTTTTAACAAAACTCCAAAAACTCCAGAAGTTTCTAGAAATTATACATTTCCACTGGGATATGCAACCTTTGACTACAAGTGTGCATACAGTATATAGTGTGTGTAGTGCGTTAACTGAAAATAGCATTTGTAAAGTGTTCTAGAC
Organism: Polyodon spathula; assembly: GCF_017654505.1. Taxonomy (NCBI): domain Eukaryota; kingdom Metazoa; phylum Chordata; class Actinopteri; order Acipenseriformes; family Polyodontidae; genus Polyodon; species Polyodon spathula. Next base: position 7,089,461 of record NC_054558.1, read on the forward strand.
TACTGTTGGTTTATTGTCAAGAAAACCAAACTTGATTTAATTCATTAAAAACCTCAAAACTTTCCTAAATGCTGCTAAAAAATAAAGTTTTCCTCTGACACTGGCTTGTTAGACAGAGTCGATGGTAGCAGCTAATACTTCATTCTGACTGGATCCCCTGTCTATAATTTTTCCAAGTACCCTTGGTATGCTTTTCGCTTTGCACACGGGTATTGTCAAGGAATAGTTAAGATGATGATGCCAGGTGTTGCCTGCAGAGGTCAGGAACGACCTGACAGTAAAATATTGAACTCCACAGTAAATTCACGTATAACCCCACAAAGGTTAAGTTTTATGCGTTTTTAAATGTTATCACTACAGATTAAAACTTGCATATGTACTAATCATTAATAAAGTATTGACGATATAAATGAAAGCTTGGCATGGACCTTTGATTTGAGACCCTTCAAATAGAAAGTACGAGCAAGACATCTGAAATATTTTAACGCAGTGCTCTCTGTATTGCTTCAATGTGTGCAGACTGTGACAAGGTAGAGGCTGGGAACGAACCGGCTGCCCTGCGCACCGCAAGTGCGCGTCTTGACCACAATGCAAAAACGCTGGGGAAGCGTGAATAAAATCACCAGTCTGGATTGTGGAGATGAATGCATCGGCACAGCAGGACAATACAGGGTACAACAAAGGCGATAGAATAAATTCCATGCGTTTTGGGACCCTTTCAAGTTTCTCCGCTTACCACCACCAGGTCTTGACTGAGGAAGCCCCTGACGTTGCCAGAGCCGTACTGAATAGAGAAAGCCGTCCCGTTCGCTATGTGTGTGTTAGACTTGGAGGAGTCGTATCTGTTGTGTGAAACTGGGGAAAGCAAACACATTCCAGTTATTGATTTACTCAGGACTAGTGACACGGTAGATTGCAGATCCTTAAAATCTTTCAAATCTACAAATAAATCCAACATCCTGACCGATTTGCATAGTATATGGAATATGCATTTCGTAAAATACCTTATGTCACCCAATACTGCTCTCTAGGGGTAATTGGGGGTAAATGGCCGTAACTAATAAAACACAGTACTGTGTTTCACAGTATTTGAGCGTATCTTTCTAACACATAATGAATGGAAATGCACACCTATTGTGTCAGACGTTACACGGTGTTATGTTGAGCACTCAGTATAGATAGCAGTCTGTGGGACTCGTGTGTGTGTGTGTGTGTGTGTGTGTGTGTGTGTGTGTGTGTGTGTGTGTGTGTGTGTGTGTGTGTGTGTGTGTGTGTGTGTGTGTGTGTGTGTGTGTGTGTGTGTGTGTGTGTGTGTGTGTGTGTGTGTGTGTCAGTCTCTCTTATGTGTATCGGTATGGGCGGTGTGTGCAGCTGTGCTGTATGAGGACTCACAGCAGGCAGTGTACAGGGGAGAGCAGCTGTAAGAGGGCACCCACAGGTTGGAGGAACCGGTATCAAATACCACGTTGAAAATCTGGGGCGGGGAGCCGATACTAATCTCTCCGAAATACTGAGTCTGGAGCAAAGGGGAGAAAAAGAGAGGGACGGAGGGAGGGATCAGATTTAATACCTACATTTACAAACCTCTGTGATTTTTAAAATAAAGTTATTACAAAAGTAGCGAGAATAGCAGGTTTATCCTCTTACATCATAGTAGTTGGTGAGCGGGGTAGTCCCGTTGCTAGGGTGTGGATTCACGGCTTCCTTCAAGCGCAGTTCCGCAAAGACCTCAGCTGGCGTCACTCCCATGACGCGCAGGGTCTCCCGCACTGAGGGCATCTTCCTCAGAGCGATCCTGGAGAGTGAGGGGGAGAGGGGCTTGGGCAGGGGGTTAGGACCTGGCTAAGCATGCTGCTCGAAACGACAGTGAGACAGCTATTGCTTAGATCCGGAAGGTATTTGCTGTATTCCCAATTCCATCCAGGTCTCAAAGTAGTTCATTATTTCACTATACTGTATCTGTAAACCCTGGTATTATAAAAGGGCATATACTTCTGTTAACTATAAATATAATGTAGTCTAGATATGAGATGTACAGCCACACTAGCACAATTTTAATAATATAATTTAGTTCTTTTATTTAACAGCATGTAATCAAATACACTACAAAGTGATATCGCAAAAGTGTACCTGAAGCCATAATAGTAGTACAATAGTCCATGTTAGATTTCGAGAGGTCACATTTTTTAATTTGTCAGGTTTTTTGTTAAGTATAGGGGAACTACAAAGAGGTATGTAATTCAATATGTAAACATAACATTATTCAGCAGGCTTCATTCAACTTTATGATTAGTTAATTCTATAGGGTGATGCAAAACCTTTGGCCCTAGCTGTATTTCAGTTTGCTTGCATTGTAATACCAACAGGTGTCAATATAATACTGTATCAATACTGATTAGGATCGTCCAGACTGACTGTAAGCTGCCAACAGTACTTTTCCCTGTGCAATGTGTGTGATTTTTTTTTTTTTTATATGCCCTTCAAAATGTAAAATATAAAACAGTTCTCTCATCACATCACCCAAACAGTCTTCTCCAGCCTAAATCATTTTTAAAGGATAAAACAAAAAAAGAAAGAAAAAAAATTCTCTTTTGGGGTTAAAAATTAAATATTCTGAGATTGTGCGTTTGCTTTGGTCACATTCACTGCTGATGCTGCACATCTGTAAAACTACTCAAGGTTGATTTGTTCTGGAATCCCATTTGGTCTTGTGGAGTACGGCTGACTGTGCTGCTTACCTCCCAGTCCCTCGGCTCTAATCATCTAGGCCAGGGGTACACAATCTCGCTCTTTTGAAATTCAGGGCTCCCCTGGTCTTTGCCCCTCTCATATCCTATATTACACCATTAAATAAACATCCTTCAAGGTCTTAATCAGTTCATTTATATTTTACTTCAATCACAGCCTGGGAATGAGCTCAATACACTCCTCCAGTGTCTTGCAGTATTTCACTTTATAAAACCAGCAGCATGCAGATACACCTCTAAATGATTTGGATATAAATTAACAAATGCCCTTACCTTGTGATGGCTTGGCTTGAGCTTATCACCAGCGCCAGCAGAAAAGCAGCCCAGCAGCGCATTGCAGTTTGAGTTTGCAGTGTAAAGATTCAGAATTACCAAGATCCAACAGTCTGCGTCTCTGAAAACTGCCTTTCACGCTCTTCCTTTTATACCATCTCCTGAGTTTGACTGTGACCCGCAGGCCCAAGTTTTAGTGTGCCCCCCCCCAAACACCAGCCCCTCCTTGCTGGATCAGGCCCAGAGCAGGGCAACCTAGGGGTCGTGCTGAGACAGAAAGCAGTGACAGAGAGACCTGTCAGTGAGGTCCAGAGAGTGCACTGCTTCAACGGGAGGTACCCCTCATCACCTGGGGTTGGGGAGCTGGCAGTGAAACAGTGAAGTCAAAAAGAGATTGAGAGAAATGGATATTTTTTACCCCAAATGACCAACAGCCCAGAGGCGAAAGAGCTATTGCTTTTAAAGCTAGTGGTTAGAGCTGAGGGACTGGGAGGGTAGCAGTGTGGTCTAGTGGTTAGAGCTGAGGGACTGGGAGGGTAGCAGTGTGGTCTAGTGGTTAGAGCTGAGGGACTGGGAGGATAGCAGTGTGGTCTAGTGGTTAGAGCTGAGGGACTGGGAAAGTAGCAGTGTGGCCTAGTGGTTAGAGCTGAGGGACTGGGAGGGTAGCAGTGTGGTCTAGTGGTTAGAGCTGAGGGACTGGGAGGGTAGCAGTGTGGTCTAGTGGTTAGAGCTGAGGGACTGGGAGGGTAGCAGTGTGGTCTAGTGGTTAGAGCAGAGGGACTGGGAGGGTAGCAGTGTGGTCTAGTGGTTAGAGCTGAGGTACTGGTAGGGTAGCAATGCGGTCTAGTGGTTAGAGCTGAGGGACTGGGAGGGTAGCAGTGTGGTCTAGTGGTTAGAGCAGAGGGACTGGTAGGGTAGCAGTGTAGTTTCTGTGATTAGAGCTTAAGGACTGGGGCTTGGGGGTAACAGTCTGGTTTCTATGATTAGAGTTTAGGGACTGGGACTGGAGGGTAGCAGTGTGGTCTCTTTGATTAGAGCTTAGGGACTCGTAATCCAGACAGATTCTGCATTCCCCTAACTGAAGGTACATGGCTGTTGCCAGTAGCAATAACTTTACCAGGACTAAACAAACACTGTCTCCTCAGATGCATTGCTCTCTGGGCTGTCCCATGTAATACAGGGTTCCTGGGAGGGGTCTCAGTCTTGTTCTCACAGCTGAGCAGCTTTCTACTGGGATTAATCACAGGGCCTGCAGCTAGAAGGAGCTTGGCTTCATAGTCCTCTGATGCACAACACAAACTGGTATTATTCTGCTGATGTTACAGAAAGAGGAATATCAGGCTGTTTGTGTAACTTCTGGTACATGTCATGCTATCTTCTTCAGGAGCAACACAAAGACCCATATTTATTTCTACATGCTGGAGTCTTGTTTCACAAGTATTATATATATATATATATATATATATATATATATATATATATATATATATATATAATGTAGACATTTCCAAAAAATATGTAATAAAAGCAAACAGTTCAGCTGCACATGAGTAGATTTTAAAACTTTAGGAAGATTGAGCATGCTTGTATTAGAGGATCCATCCAGTGTTTTGTCCTCATTGTTTTCCAGTGAGGACAAAATGAATCCACTTAATTGCCCCTCTTAATCTTGTGCTGTGTGTGATGAATGAATGGCTTGTTTCTTGAATTACGGTGTTTCTCTGTTCCAGAGATCTGGAGTAACTTGAGTGCTCTGCAGAAGGAGCGAAGGCTGTTGTTTAGATTATGCAGACAGCCTGGATAAGTAGAGATTAAATAAAACAAGAACATAGAGGAGGCACACAATGAAGCATTTCCAGACTTTGTCCCTCTCACACTGGCACTCCTACCCGGGTCTGGACCCGGGCCCTGGTGTGAAACTGCGTACATGGGTCATACCCGGGTTGACCAGGGTTCCAGCAACCTACCTTAGGATGTGGGTCGACACGCTTTGAGACAAAATGTTTGACAGCTGTTCTTTACCTGATGAAATAACAAACAGCCATGCCTGCGTGAAGGTTTCACTTCTGCAAGGAACTTTTCTGTTTAGCCATATTTGTGTTGCTTGAGACACACCATGAGCCAGATCGCAGCAGGGGTGAAGAAACAGTTGCTCTAATCAACATTTGGGCCGACAGTTCAATCCACAGAAGCTTGGATGGAAGCGTCAGTAGCAAGCTGCATTGATACATGCATTGTTTACTTGCGTCTGTCACCCAGGTCAAAACTGCTTCATCAAAAGCAGTGTGAAATCAAGTAACCAACCCGCATGGGTCCTGATCTGGGTAGGTTCCGACCCAGGTAGAGCATGCCAGTGTGAAAGGGGATCGTTGATATATGAAATGGTAGCTGTATCAGTCCAGCGATGATAGACAGAGGGAAAGAGATGGGATACCTTTTATTGCACTAAATAAACAACAATTAATCACAAGTTTTCAAGACCTCAAAGGTATCTCATACAAGTGAAAATAGGAAAGACAGATTGATGTTTAAATGATAGTACAAATTAAATAAAAGTTTTATTGTTTGAAATAGCTGGAACCACCGAATTTTCTGCACTCACTCACTCACACTCTCTCTCTCTTTCTCTCTCTCGCTCTCTCTCGCTCTCTCTTTCTCTCTCTCTCTCTCTTTCACTCATCTAATTCCTGTGAGTTAGACTCAGTTCCCACAGCTCGCCCAAAGGTCAAACCCAAGGTCAGCGTTGTGTACACAAGCCTGCTCCGCTCCGACGAAAAGATGTTAATCTTCACGTCAAAGAGATGCAATAACAGCAGGGGCAAAGATTGCATCTACGCGCGGCAGTCTTTCCCACTGCCAAACAGTTCCAGACAAGCGGGGCAACAGTACAGAGAAACTGACTTTAACGAAACTTGAAGAACTCACATCTTCAACCAAAGAGCAAACACAACAACAACAACAACAGCCAGTATCCATGGACTGCATGCCCCAGAGGGGAACACTGTATATTATATAGCTTCCAAAACATGCTTATATTTTAAAGCATTTATTAGACCCAGCGGAAATACTGACTATCATTGGGCCTGGAATTCAGTGTAATGAGTATGGCTCGTTTAGATAGATCATTGCAGACTATAGATCGATTTCATTACTCCAAATAATTTAAGATTACTTTGAAAGAGAAAATTGCTCGTCTTTTCAATCTGACATAAACCACTCAACTGTTTCTGCTCTCTGGCAGGACACATGACACATAAACAAAGGAATTGTGGTCTAGTAACAAGGGCAGTTTTCAGTAGAAACGTTACTGCTTAATAAGCAAAGATCACTGAAACTATTATACTGGAATTAAAACACTGTGTCTCTTGTGACTTGAAAATATGTTATATATGGTGTGTCACTGTACAGCTTCCCAGACTGACTGAAGTATGTCAAGGCAATAACTAAGAAGTTTGGCTCTGAAAAATGATGCTGAATAATTCAACACTCTTACGAGATGTGGACCGGACTTAATATCTTATGGAGTGAGGGATTGCCATGATGAATAACCTGTATTAACTAAAGAATGAATTATAAATCCAAACAACAGGCTGTAAACCAAAATAATAGGTTTTAGTCGGCATTTGAATTTGAAGAATTTGCATGTTACTTAGCATTCTGTTTAAGCAGATGTCATTGATAACTGTTCAATCCCTTCTCCAAATCCATTCTGCCCATTCCAGGTTGTCGGAGACCGTTAGCCAGATGGCCAGTGTGAGGATTGCAGTGAGAGCATGTTTTTGGAAGGCAGAGAGTGGCACTTATGAGCCATCCTGTGACCCCAGGTCCCATGTGGCCCCAGGAGCTGGTTTCCCACAGTTAGAGCTTTGAAAGACCCAGGGAGCAAATCACAGAGGACACAGGCTCTGCGTCACTCCCCTGCACCGGCACACGCTGCCCAGACACTGCCCGCGGGCGTGGGAAAACACAGGGGGTTGGGGAGACGAGGTGAGCCTGCTTACCAAACCAACCCAACAAGACTGGAGAAGTGCCACAATAAAACACTTACATTGCATTCAGTAAACAATATACAGTACTGTACTGCATCACAAATTATGTCCCTGGAAAAATCACCTTAAAGAATCATATTTTAAATTCTATTTTATATTTTTGTAGTCTAATAATCTACCTGTATACATTTAATATAAGTACATTATTATTATTATTATTATTATTATTATTATTATTATTATTATTATTATTATTATTATTATTATTATCTAAAACATTTCTAATGTCTGAGTACTAGTATGTGAGATTAAGCAAAAATGTAGGACTATTCTATTATTCTATTTTTATATCCTTGGACAATTTTGGATTACCTTGTGTAAAGGCTTGACGATTGCCTACATCCTAAAGCCAAAATACTGTCTCTGATCTCCGGCTTTCTACATGACTTACACTGTGTGTCTGCCTTCTGTGCTCAGCAGAGAAGTGAGGACAGCGATCCTCCAAAGGCCAAGGCATTGGAGACAAAACCAGCCCTCGCATGTTTACATGTCTTAATAGAATATTAAACAAATTGTTCAGTAAAGGCTAAGGTATGTCTCATTCCCAGGGTCAGAAGTTTCAGAATTGCTCATTCTGAAATTGCTTTGTGATTGATAGCAATCTTAAACAGATGGGTGCACAGAAAATGACAAGGCCATTGCAAGGCTATGCTTACTAAACGTATGCAGTCCTTTTCTTCCATGTATTCATTCATTTCTTTTTTAAATTAAAATGAATAATGTACTTGGTCTCTCGAATTGAGGATCTTAAAAATAACCAGTTATGAAAACTCTTTCTAGTATTCTTGTCTGTACAAATATAAAATCTAAAAATAAAAAATCCACAGGGGGTGGTCATGTTTTAATAAATGAAATGATGTCAGTATTTTTGTAGATGTATACATCTGTATATTTTGTATAATGCTTACTCTCTGTAGTTTGGTTGTAAAACTAAACTGTATTTTGTGGGATAATAAAATAGCTGGAAATGGAGGATTGGGCTTATTCATTGACGGTGTAGCAACTCTGAAGCAGTTAAAATAAGTATATATTAACAATCGTCAATAAACACCGAGTGAATATATGTGAATACAAAATAGCTAAAACAGAACGATTTCACAATTTTACTGTTTCTGAGCGAGACAAAAAATGAAGGCTGGTCACCTCATGCTTATTTCTAATGGCTGCTTAGAATGAGTCGGATTTCTAGGGAGTGCACTGTGAAAAAGAGGACCGGTTTTTATTTAGCTAATCAAAGGGATCACCTTGACATGAACTTGCCGAAGAGTTCTCCGGTCAATAAAATAATGATCACAACAGCTAAGCCTATGTTAATCCTACTACCAGAGTACTGTCTGAAAATGGAGAAACATGTTAATATTTTATTGAGTGGCAATGCTGTGATAACATGCTTTACAGCCTGTTTACATACATGTCAATACAATTGTTGCTTTTAGCAGCTGTCCAATTGAGTCACATTCTCACAGAACCCCCCGATTGAGAAAGCGCTATACGAGCCAAGTGTAATCCGGGAAATATGATTCCTTGGTTCTGGAAACAAATAAAAGGAATGGCTTTCCTGGAAACATGTCTCCTTGTTTGTAATGAGATGTACAGTAACATTCATTATAATAAAAGAAAACATAATATTTAGTTCCATTGTGTATAAAACAGACTGGATCTACCATCGTGGGGATAAATCATTTCAGAAACAACAGGGAGATAACTGTATTCTCAGTGAATACAATCCACAGTCATGTTTTTTATACTAGTGAGGAAGGAAGTTGTTCTGCTAGATGTGTCCTCTTGTTGTAGCTGTTGTGTGAGAAGAAATACTGGACGTCACTTTTTAATGTCCTTGTTTTGAATTAGAAAAGAAATAACGGAAAACCAAGCATGTGTCATCCAGTGGCAGGCTGTGCTGTGCATCAACTGGAGCCTTTGTGATGTTCCACTTGTACATTGGTTCTGAGGATTAAGGGCTCATCTACAATTTTTTTTTTTTTTTTAAGGTGGTCAACAGATAAACCACTCAATCAAACATTTGGTAAAACTGTGTATCCGTCCTTGTTTCCGAGATTTCTTTTTTTTTCCGGCTGCTCCTTCCAGATTTTATTAATCCTATTCAGGACATCATATCTGAATTTCCATCTCTATAGTAGCAATGCCTATGGCTCTGATTGAAGTGGAAATGCTAGCTCAAGGTAAACTACACTGTTGTGACTCATTAGTAAAATGGTGCCACATGGCAGCTTTTTTTCATTGTGTTTGATAGTACAATACACACTATGCTATATAACAAAATAATAGGTTTTAGTCTGAGCAATTTGCATGTTACTTAGCAGTCTGTTTAAGCAGATGTCATTGATAATTCCCTTCTCCAAATCCATTCCGCCCATTCCAGGTTATCGGAGACCAACAGCCAGTGCTGATTAAAACACAGGCTTTATAATGTTTCAAACGTTACCCTGCGTGGTGTTGTTGACCAGGGCACGTCCTACTGTATGTAGATAAAGTTTAGTGGTAGTAGTTTGAAAACATAACTGGGGCACTGTCACGGATGGCTGGTGGATGACATCAGATCAGGAAGAGACAGACACTAGTATTGCGGGTTTGAAGCGCTGAGCACATATTTATTAAATAAAACAAAATTATTTGACAAACAAAACACCAACCAGCTGAACACAGTTTCCTTCATTTTTATTTTTTAATTCAGCAATTACAGTAGAAAAAAAAAACCAAAACATTTTTATCAATGTTGGACTGGGATAAACATTTTAAAAAACACACAGGGTGGTTATTCTGCGCTGACAGTGATAGAAAGCAGGACTTCTTATTTAAGAGGTAGCGCTGAAGAGCTAAATGTCTGATATGCATGCATAGGCACTGGAATGAGAGATCACCTATAAAAAACTTTTTTTTTTAAACTAAAAAACAAAATATTTAATGACTTCAAAATTGCTCTGCATTTAAGGGCACGGCATCCTACTAAAACTCAGCAAAACTAGTCCAGTTCCAATCAGGTGCAAAAAAATAAAAGCTTTGCTATAACTTCTGTTGAAGTGCCACATTTGTGAGCAGAATTTGAACTTTAATACATGCAGCATTACCACAGTGACCACTGTGAGTGCACAGACTGGCAGCCAGCTCTTTAAAAAGCTGTATTTAAGGGGCCTGACTTCAGGTAATACAGTCATGGGGGTGGTCTTTAGAATCAATCAGACTGTAGTTTTATGAAAACTGGCAAGGTTCTGTACAAAATGCAAGTGTGCCATTTTCTTTAGAACATTGTGGAACTATTTAAGGAGTGTACATTTGGGTTTAAAACCAGGGGATAAGAGTGGAGAACCAGTGTTGCAGTTTGAATGTAGTAGCAGCCACAGCTAAGGGACAGGTCAATTTGGGTTTGGGTTGGCCTCTGCTGCTCTCTGTGCTAGCAGGCCGGCTTGACGCTTCCCGTAGCGGAGACCGAATGAGTTCCAGTTGTAGGAGGACATGTCCTTCTCCCGCTTCTCTGCTGGGGGGAGGGGCCTCACCGGAGTGGGGAGTTCTTTCAGGGGTAGCTCCGCCCTGAACAGCAGGCTGGCCAATGACATGGGAGCTCTTCCAGGGGACAGGGGAGTCCCCCAGGAAAACGGGATCTTTTTCTCGCTCAACATGTCCCGCATAAGGAGTTTTAGCAGCTCTCCTGGAAACAAGAAAAATGTATTTACTTTATATTATTATTATTATTATTATTATTATTATTATTATTATTATTATTATTATTATTATTATTATTGTTATTATTATTATTAATTGGGGTTATTACTCCCTGAGGTTACAAGTCTCAATTACAGGGCAGATGACTGCAATCTAAAACAGATATAGATAAAGTACAGATATAGATTCAAGTACAATAATAAATCCCTCTTGCTTTGCTAGTGCTAGTTTATTGCTGTATTTTCATTTGCCCCACAAAACCAGTGTGTAAAACTCAACCCTGTCTCGATACAATATCAAACTGAGGCTACTGCTAGTTCCATATGTCTCAATCTGCAACCGGACATTGCACAAATGCATCATTGTTTTGTGTGATTGCTATTTAATACAGCAACCTGTGCATCTTTTGCAGTTGGAGTTATAAAACCCTTGTGCCCAGTACAATGTAAGCGCAATAGGTGACCTTCACTCTCAGCTTGAGTTCTACCACGAGTTCGAACCGGGACTGAGGGAGTCCCAATTGAAATGGATCTGATCTCAGATCTGCTGCTGATGGAAAAATCTCAAATGGCTTTCGTCAGCCCTTGAGGAAGATTCAAACTTAACATATGACTCTCAGGGTGACCATCTGGCTTTCCTTTCTCTATCTGTCTTGGTTTAGCTAGTCGATCGCGGATATTCTGGGTTAAAAGTATCCACTATGGAAGGGGTACCTGTGGCAGAGGCAAAGACCCATAGCTGCGTTCTGGGTTTGAAAGGTTTGTGGACCTACCTGCAGGTTTGGGATAGCTGATTGGTGGTGCAGCTCCCAGGGGATCTCCTTGCTGGGCTCTGACCAGCAACACCAACAGTGGGAGCACCAGTAAACTCATAACAGAGCCTGGGAAGGGCGTGGAGGTCCGCTGGTCGGTCTTGGTCTGGTCGGTCTTGGTCTGGTCGGTTTGGATAATCTGCTGCTCAGATCGTGTATTTCCTTGTAGACAAAATTCAGATACAAGCTAAACTCATAAGCACTTGTAATGTTTTGAATTTTCACAAAACAGAGAATTTTTTTTAGGTGGTCTTCCTGACATTAAATTGATCCTTTTTACCATTGCTGCAAACAGTCAAATCACAGATTCTATGGTGAAACTTCAAGTAAATGTTCCTGTACTAACCTTACATACCCAAACAACAGGGATACAGTCTTTATATATAACACTTTAGCCTTTATCTTGAGAGCATGGTTAGAAATAATATGCATTGGAAATCGTTTAACTATCCTAACAAGTTTTTCCATGCCCCAGTACAATCTCATTGTTGAGCGTTTGTGGGTTTTGTTCAGAGCAATGACAGAATACAACCAGTTAGAGTTGATCTCTTGGTAAAGTTTAATGAGAGTACACCAGTCTGAGCAAGCATTTTACAGTGTGGAGCTAGAGGCACTGTGAAGAAGAAAAAAGGGATCAAACATCACCTACTGCATCCAGTTTTGCATCACCCTATATGATTAACTTAGTTTGCTTCAGAAAGTCGAATGAAACCTGCTGAATAATGTTACATTAACATATGAACTGACACACCGCTTTGTAGTTTTCCCTATACTTAACAAAACACTGACACAAATTGAAAAATGTGACATTTCGAAATCCAACATGAAATACTGATGGAAAAATCTGTGCTACAGTTATGGCTTCTGTTATGCAATATAATTTTGTAGTTTCTTTGATTACATGATGTTAAATAAAATATTTAAATTATGTTCATATCATTTCATATCTCAATCCTAAAATTCTAGGTGATGCGAAACTGCATGCAGTGAAGGGTTTGAAGATTCCATGAGCTTACAGAAAAGATGATAACACCGCTAATCTCCTATTATATTACAAACCAGGCATTCCCTACCTTTTAAAAGACCTTGAAGTGTTTCTAAGTAACCCTAACGTGTATGCGTTACAGACTGCAGTAAAGCCCTTTGAGAATTGACCCACACTGGGCACACTGGGAAATTTCCCATATGAAGGCAGCACATCAAGCTGTGGCCAGCTGGCTGTGAAGATGAAAGAGACTATGGCCACGGCCACCCTGCTCACCTGGGAGCAGGGAGGCAAGGAGAGAAGGTCATATCAATTGAGAAGGGGAGAACAGCGCCGGTAGATGAAAGTAGTTCCCAGTGGGAGGGTAGGCACTCTTCCACCTCTAAAACGCACATCAAAAGGATATGCGTCACTAGACTGAAGGTCGATTTTACACCCTCCATACTACAGATCCATTTGTCTAGCTATAAAAAAATAGCCCTGCTCACTATTGGTGGCTTTTTGTTTTGGTGATTATTTATTTAGCTGGCATAAATTAACACAGATGAGGTCTACCAAATCACAAAAACCCTTTCATGTTTTTTTTTTTTTTTTTTTAAACTCAAATCTAGTGGCACCTGTTTTATAGAAACAAACTTTGCTGAACTTTTAAATCAGTTTAAATTCAATAGGAAGAGCATAGTGAATATACTTGATCAGCACTGGTACCCTTGAGAAAGTTTCACTCTACCTATGCAATACCTACAAGTGATCATTGCACTGTACTGTTGCAATGGCTGTCACTGCACTTCATCATTATTTTCTATACAAATGCTGTCACTCTTCTCCACTATACTTGCTTGCTTGCAGAACATACAAGAGAGCGAATATGAAGAACATGCACTTTGCAGATACCTGGTAGAGATGAGTGCTTACCTTTGTCCTTGTCTGCTTGGAGTACAGGGGGAGCCTCTTTCTCTCTCTGCAGCTGAGTCAATCTTTAGATCTCACACAGGATTCAGAACTGGCGTTTATCTCTGAAATGGGCTCCCTTTTTATATCTGCCCCAGCTTTGCGTCACTCCTGCTAGACCCTTCTTTGATTTGTCCACCGCTCTCATTTTTTCCCAGGGACTCATTTCGTTGCACTTGTTTTACAATTTGCTTGGCTTCTTTCTCCGAACAGGTTGAAACAGTGAATAGCGGATTGAAATAAACCTTTTTGAGTCTTCATAAAAAGCAAACAGATAAAATACCATAAAGTGTTGTTTCATCTCCATTTCTTTTTATAGCACCATACAGAGTTACTTTTAGTTACTATTGGATTGCAGACTGCAGTTTCTTTTAGTTATTTACACAGTGAGTGAATAAGTATTAGCTGAAGTGGTATTCGAACCCAGGACCTGCTTACATCTGTGGGTTTGTGATGGCTCTGCCCATGGGTGTCATCCATGACAGTCCTGATGTGAGTTACAGTTCTGATACTAACTAATAAAACCGAGAGAAATGGAGTGCCTTCTCTTAGCCTGAGCTCCCATTACTTCTGCCCCATTGGTTTGATACCTCCAGGGTTGCAGCTGGCTTGATGTTATACAGACGAGTGACATGGACGGAGGTGGTGTTTCTCAGCCCATGAAACTGTTAGTTGCAATGCCATAAACCTTATTGCTTTCTCTCTCATTCTGGAAGAATCATTTTTGACCATTTTTTTTTCTTTCTAATAATAACATAATAAAATGAAGGCCTGTCTTGCACTTTCAGTAAAACCGTCCAAAGGGAAAATAGAGGACTAGCCACGGTGGTTCCTAACTGCTGTACCTTCAGTGACTCTTCAAAAGGAACAGATATGCATTTACTACAAGTGGGTCCATTTTAAGCCTTGTGGGGACGTGTATAAAAGACCAGAGTTCTGTCACAATTTCAAAAGAAACTATATTTTATTGGCAGCGTCAAGCACCAGATCTCTGAGCTTATTAAGCCCCAAAAGCTTGTAGAGAGACATAGGGGAAAAGCAACATAAATGACTAGTGCATAAACAAATAATATGAGAGGGAAGCAGGGTCTTTACACTGTCACACTGCACAGTCGAAAGGATAGCTGTGTAAAGGGTAATGGAAGGTGGGAAAAGGCTATGTTAATACTACAGAAATAGTGAGATGTTTTCCACAGCATTTTACAGTGCTCTGTGGGAGGGGGGTGATCAGTCTCCCCACAGCTCTCTCTGCTGTAGTATTTGTTCCCACTCCCAGAAAGACAAATCAAAGAGGACACATTCAAAGTTTAATGACGCAGGTTAACACATTTGTGTATTAGAAATCACGTATGAGAAATCAGTTAAAGATTTGTCAACAATCCAGTTAATCTTGTGTTTAACCCTTTCATGCATGACAAAAACAGTTGGAAAAAAATAGTTTTGAACATAAAAAATATACTTTTTTATTGACATTTTTGTTTCTATTTCTTTTGCTTTTATGGAGAAAAAATTGCATCCTCATATACAGCTCTGGCCAAAAGTTTTGCATTACCCTATAGAATTAACAATTATTATTTTGTTTCATAAAGTCCAATGAAACCTGATGAATAATGTTAAGTTAACATACTGAATTATATATCGCTTTGTAGTTTTCCCTATACAAAATACTGACAAATTAAAAAATGAGACATTTCAAAATGTAACATGAAACATTGTACTGCTATATTGGCTTCCAGTAGACTTTTGCAAAATCCTTAGATGATGTTAAATAAAAGATCTAAATTATGTTCATATGATTTTTTTTTTTTTTTAATTATGTCTCAATTTTTCTATTCTAGATGATGCAAAACTTTGGCCACAGCTGTGAGGCTATGCAGTTGTGTCTTCCATATGTCCCCCAAGACTGGAAGAGGGTTATCTGTCCCCATATGAGGTCAAGATGCATGAAAAGGTTACATGTCATCCTGTGCTTAGAACATACAACATAGTTTAGATTTTTTATATGTGTTTAATGGTAGTTCTGGATACAATCTCTGGTTTTGCAGTTTATAATAATACGTTTATAATAAGTATTCACTTGACGTGGTTACATTAGTCAGGTTTTAAAAATCATTTTGCGACCTGGTTCTTATTTTGCCCCTTTTGAAAATCATGCTGTGTGTGTAGGGTTTTTTGTTACAACAGAAATAACAGCACAGACTGGGCAGACTGCACCAGATGACACTAAGAGACACCCCGTACACAAGGCATTAAATAACAGCGGAGCACAGTGAACAGTGCCACAGGTCTCTGTCGTCCACGACTGCTCCATCGCAGGACACAATCTGACACTTGCTCGACTCTCTGCTCGAAAGAGTCATTGGTTTTGTCATTTTTATTGTTTTAGGTTTATTTCGGATTCTTTTATGGATTCATCTTCTTTTTTTGAAGGCTTGGAGAAGTGCAGCTCCATGTTTCATTCTTCAACTGTCAAATTAAATAAAGTCACCCCTTCAATTCCCCATTCGTTATGAAGAGAGTGTATCTCAGTGTGCCTATCCTTCCTCTAATAGTAACAGCACCAGTTCTTCTTTTACGATGATGCTCTTTTCTTTGGTACTGCACTAGGTTCTTGTGGTCCAGGTCACACCATGGAGCTGCTGTTCCCTGCTAGCTTGTTAAACAGCTGGAGAGAAACAGAGGAAAGCTGGCGCTAGCCTGGTGCATGGTACAGTAACTACTGCTACAGGTACCATTCTGAAATGATGAGGAAAGCAAGCTTAACATAGAGAATCCAGTATGCAAAGAGCGCACACCAGTGCCACCTGGTGGTTACTTAGCAGCTCCTTGAAAAATCTCCACTGTTATTTTTCAAACAGCCTGGGCAGAGGAGAAGATTGAAACTCATCAGAATAAAATTTAAAAATCACTTACCAAGCTGAGGAATGGAATATTAACCAGCGAGCCAAGGAATCCAAATGCCACTGGGAAGAAGGTCCTTTGGGTTAAAACAAAGAGAAACTGAAAAGGGGAGATTCAGTCTTTTCAAATGTAACCCCTTAACTAATTGATTTAACAGTGACCACACTGCTGTGGTGCCCTTGTCCTCAACAGTTACAGCCGCAATCCATGAGACCAGGCTCATGTCAGCACTGTTTACCCACTCCGGGTCCTCCTCCCAGACCCTGAGTGAAACTGGAGACCCCTCTCACTCACTTGAAGAGCTGCACGAAGCCGTAGGTCTCTATCACCATACCGACAATGGGCCAGCGCAGCAGCACCAAGGCCACACCCCCCAGGAAGAAGGCGGAGCCTCTCAGTTTGGAGCGCTGGAAGAAGAAGTTGAACGTGCGATGCAGTCCGATGATCACAGCAAGCCCCGCCAGGAAGAGGATCTGCAAAAGCAGGCAGGAATCTCGTCGTTCCTTACTCAATATATTTGAGTACTACTGCTGCTCTATGTTTGTTAACAAGTTTAACTTAAAACACCTTCTGTTACAATGTTAATTGTTACAGGTGCCATTTTAAGAAGGGTTACCTACGCAAGTTGCAAGTAAGTTCGACTACACGCTTTCTGAGGTGTACTGGCAGTTCAGTAGGATAAAACAAATGAGAACACTTACAGTAATGGTAATCCCAATATAAATTATGAAATTGTGGGGCTGGCCGTACAAAGATCAGGCCCCAGGTATGGGGCTGGCAAACAAAGCAGTGACTTACGTTTCCAAAAGCCAGCAGGACTGAGTCGAAGTACAGCAACACGCCAAACAGAAGGAAAAACACACCGAACCCCATGAACCCCACACCCACCTCTGAAAGACATAGGGAGGGGCAAGGGGTAAAACACAGAATAGAGGGAGGTGCAAACAGACTGGAAAACTGCACCTTAATAATGCGCTCTGTCTTAACACACCAGTCCTTAACCAACTCCTTAATAATGATCACTTCTCAGCTCTCCAACACAGCACCTTAGCAAGCATTCCACTGGATAAGGGCTAGGGGAAGTGTATCATTTTTTAATGGATCGACAAGAACAGTCTTGGATGTGAAGACCAGCAGTGAAGTAACAAAAACGACGAGTGAAACTAAAACAAAGATTAACAAGAAGCGAGGGGAGTACTTACTCTGAAATTCTGTTATTGAAATCATTCTGATTTCAGTTCCTTGGAGAGAGTAGTGCTGCGTCGACACCCACAAACCACAGCTCTTGCACTCTGGCCCCCGGTGCTGTCATCAGCACACCTGGCCAATGATTAACCAGCACAGGGCAAGCCCTGATAGAGGGCTGTGGATGAAGAACCGGTGGAAGAGGCGAGGAACCATGGTTTGTTTCCCAGGCTATTTATTTTCACTTTGACTATGGGGAAGTTCATTTTTCTTGCCACAACACTATATATTCACTTCCTGTGCAGCAGGTAATATGACTTGTATCTGCTCACTGGCTTTATTGATTATAGCCTTTGCAATAAAATACATAAATCATTTGATAAATGCAAAAAATGATTGTTGTTCTTGGTGAAAAGCATTGTTTGTTTTTGTTAAACCAAATTTCAGTGATTTCACAGCCCCCCCTTGTGCCCATTCTGTAAAGGAACGCTAAGTAGTAAAACATATCTTTAAACGAGCAGAACTGGGCCTGCATGCACAAACATACCCTGGTCTAAGGTGAAACAGCTTCCTTAGTAAACATGGCTGTCACTTGTAGGCAAAATCTCTATCTCAGACCCTTGTCCTTTTAGCTTTCCTTTCTTTTTGCAAGAAGACAGTTCAATCGATACTCTTCCAGACACACAGAACACCTTAAAACAAAGAGAGACAAATTATTTTTTTCAACGCTTTTACCAAATCTGGTTCTGAGACCTACCCAAGAGTTGTTATTTTTGTGCCACTGTCCATTTAGCAGCTTTAATAAAGGAATACATTACAAAAATGCAATGCCAACGCTGCATACAATCACAATACACATAATTGCCTTCATCAAAGTTGTGGTTTTTACTCTGCTAGAAGGATTGTGGCTTTAGAATTGAGAACTCATACCACTGAATTGGGATTGATTTGTTTAAAATGTTCTGTTCCTTGATGAAGCAAGGAAATGCCACTCACTTGCACAGCTTTTTCAAAACTCACAATTAATGTTTGAAGCCGTTATTATCCACCTCCAAAACTAGAATGCCATTAGATGCCACAATATCATTTGCATACATCTTTGTGGAGAGCCTTTTTCTAAAGAGAAACATACAGTAGATTGATCATGTCAATGTCATATACATGAAGGGGTATTATATTTAGACACATCATATTGTACAAATACATGGAGATGTGCTGTCAACACTCTATATACATGGTGTGTATGCGTGAATGGAAGTATCTAGCGCCCCTGTGTGTGTGTGTGTCTAATATATATATATATATATATATATATATATATATATATATATATATATATATATATATATATATATATATATATATATATATATATAGCAATTTGGTCCTTTTTGCATTCTGAACCGATACTTTGTTATGGCTGTTTTTCATTTTTCATAAATACACTAATGGATGTATGTATGTGCAATGTTCAGCATATAGTATATTCAATACAAGTTGTACTATTGTATATATGATTTGTTATGCCATGGTCCTGGTTTAAAGCATTGAGAAGAACATATCCATGCTGAATGCTGTAGATTTAAATGTGATGTGTGCTTACCCATGATATGCATTCTAATTACAGCCTTGTACGAATGGTGCATGCATATGGTTTATGCTCTCATACATTATCTAGTAATTTAGATACAACACTGGGCACATGAGAGTGTTAAGGTTTGCTGCTATGATTTATTAAAACTCCTTCAAAAATAAAAATAATAATAAGGAATTTGTTTTGCTTTTAAATACGTACATCTTCAGGTTAGCTATAAACAATGAAAGTATTCACAGGAATTTAAAGACGACAGCTCTTTTCAATGTGACAGGTAGGCAAGTCAGCACACCAGAAGGGAAACAGAAATGGAGAATGCAGTTTAAACCCAACAGTTAAAACGTTGGACCTACGCCTGAGTTTTAGAATTGCTTTGCCTGGATTACAAAGGAATGGTTTTGGATTTAGGATAGGCCAACAGCTTAATTGCAAAGGTCACAGATGAACTGTCCGCAACAGGCATGGGGCTACTGTTGCAATATCTCATTTTTAGAGATCGCCTTTTTAAAATAATTCACTTTTCAATACCAGATTATTTTATTTTACCACTAAATCAGTGATGTCAGCTGGTTTGCACTAATCAGGGTTTGTGAATCTTGAGTTGTTTCTTCCACTTACAATATTTCTAGTCAGGCTTTGCTGACAAGTTGACAGGACTGTAGAAGTTGAAAGAGTAGCGTTATGGAAATGCTTCGGCCAGGGTTAAGTGGCGGTTTCTCCTTTTGTCCTTCCTTATACACTGACGATAGGTCTTTGAATGTAAGGATAAGGCAGATGAAGCCCAAGACAGCAGCCAAAAGCATTGACAAGCTTGTCGCTATTAACTCAGGTACTTGGAATGTAAGCTGGTGACCCATCTCGGAGTTAACATAAAACTGACGTCATCACAGGAGACCATTAATGATCAACATAAAACAATGCATCTTTATAGAGCAGGCGTTGGTATAATTATATCACTGAACTAGCAAGCTTAATATTCTAAGGTCACTTCTTTTTCACTCCTTTTCTTTTACAGCAATTAGCAATAACATCATGTTTGTAGCTTATTGTTATTAGTTACTGCTGTAACATGTGCACTGTGTAACATCAAGACTGCTTCAATGCAAAAGATACGTATATAATTATATTCTATTATAGCTCTATATGTTTTATCATTATAGACTTATGAAAGAAAGTGCTGGGAGGTGCTGCATGGACATCAACAAACATTCACAGTTGGCAACAAGCCCTATTTAACGTGAAAGCCTTAGACTTGAGAGATCTAGATGTGTATAAAAGAGCACTGAGCAAATCACCTCCCGCACACACACACACAACTGAAGCTGGAATGGACAGGTTCAGTCTGTGCTTATGCAGTTGCTACAGTCTGCATTTTGCATTATGTTCCAGTCAACGAGACTGAACCCATGGCTGCTGGTGTGTTGGTACCAGTAGAAAAAGGACTGGGGGGCAGTTTGCACACTGGTTCAGTTTCAATCCTGTTTGTAAAGCTCATTTACCAAGAAAGCACAGCCAAAGCTCTGGTCTAGAGTACACGAAGGACTGGGATGCATATTGTGCGGTCAGAGGTCCACAGAGATGCTGGGTGCATTTAGTTGACTCCAAAGTTTTTCATCCCAGAGTGAGACAGACAGTACTGCACCTTTCACAGGGAGCCCCACTAACCCTAATTCAGCTTCGTAGTCAGAATATGCGATTCCAGACTTTAAGGACGGGGTCTGCATGAAAAATTTTCCCGCTACTTCAAAAGTTTTGGGGGACAAATTGCGCGTTCAAATCTCTCCACAGAAAAACAGGGGGAGCTTGTAGTTCTCAAACCAAATATCTTACTCCCAACTGCAAACCATTTCTAAAGCAGATGTAGATCCCTCCAGTCTGGCTGGTTTCTTGTACGGTAAGAGACCAAAAAGGCAGGATAGCTGTACCAGACGATTCTGGTGCCCCCTTGTGGTGGGAGGGACAGCATGACAAGCAGTTCCTCCTGCTTCCCAGTTTATAAGGTTCGAAGTCTCCTGGGCTTCCAGGTGTTGAGATTGTTTTTAAAATTCTCGTACAGCTGTAAAATAAATGAATGAAAAAATATACTCTCTCTGGAAAAAAGGGTTTGTTCTTTTCATTTTGCTTCTTTTGTTTTTTTTTGGCGATCTTTAAGCGCTCAGAACGTTGATCCGTGGAACTTCACAGCAGACAGGGCCTGAGCTGAAAAGAGAGGAGGCGTGTTACAGATTTCCCAGTGAGTTCCAGTGGAATACTGCTGGCAAGGCTGCTCGCTAAAGCTTTATAGTTTCTTGCTTTCTAGACTGGAGGAGGTGATCACTCAAATCGCCATATACAACTAGATTCAAACTGACAGATCTGTGAGGTGCTCCTGAGTGCTGCGAACCACACTGTGACATTTCAAAATATGCATACGTTTTGTTTTATAACCAAAACTTTGGCCACTTCAGTAAAAAGATCACCATCGTCCTGATTCTCTCTTATTGACAGCAATATAAAGCTACCTTTTGATATTATTGCCACTCTTCTATTCACTATTAAGACCACCATCTGCAGTCTCAAACAAATCAAAGCAGTGTTAAATCGCCTCTCTAATAAGACCAACATGCTGTAACCTACCAAACCCTCTGCAAACTTGGATACAACTAATTTGCACTTTTGGTTTAGATTAAAAATAAATAACTATAAGAAATCAAGACAGTAAATTGGATTGGTATGCATGGAAGAAAACTACAAGAAGTAACATTGCAATGACTTGACAAATGCTATGATTATGTATCTTCAATATTAAGGCCACCACCCAATTAAGACACATGTTGTTGGTTCTTTGATTGACCTTTATAGTGAGCACAAAGGTCAAGGAAGGGTCCATACGACCCTCCGGTATGGTTTTCTAATAACAGTATAATGAGATTGATTCATTTGTCTGTTGTGTTTTGGCGGTTTGGGTTAGTCAGTGCTAGTCAATGCACACACAAAGCAGTAGACAGTGCTTTGTGTAAGTGTTGTGTTGTGTCTAGAATCGTTTGAACTGTGATATGTTTTTCCCATGGTGTACTGCAGTACACTTTCAAAAGGGGTGCTTTGACTTTATCTGAGATTAACAGCTGTCAGTTACTGATTGACGTACAGGGACTTGGAGTTCACAAACTTGAAAAATGTGAGCGGAGAATCAGTAATTTAATATATGTGTTATTTAAAGGAAGGCGAAGATTTGTGGTCTAAAATAAACAGTTCCCCAGGCAGTGATTTCCAAAGTATTTGGCTAATGAAAACTGGCAGTCTTCAACTAGAAACATCCTGTGGATTATGTTTATAGCTCTGGAAACAAGAATTAATTCTTCATTTCTAGCAGTCTGTGGTAAAAACAGTTCACTGGGTGGGGCAGTGAGGGAGGGAGAGGTTTAGAGAGATGATTCGACCAATAATAATAACAACAACAACAACAACAACAATAATAATAATAATAATAATAATAATAATAATAATAATAATAATAATAATAATAATAATAATAATAATAATACATCCTTTTAGTGTAGTTATACATGTAATGGCCTTCGTTCAGTCGTGGAAACCAATGACATTTTTTAGGCATGCTCTTTTAATCCAGGATGAACGGGATGACCCAATCACTGAATTTGTTATCCTCTACTATGTCCTGCCTCAGTGTGGTGGGCGGGACTCACCTGTGCAGACTTAGACCTTCATGAAGTTGGAGGAGTCAGTGAGGTCAGCGATAGGGGGAGGGGCCGGGTCAGTCGGGGAGGTTGGAGGGCTGGGGGTAACGCATTGAGCTGGAATGGAATGGTATGGAATCAAACCCAACAAAATATAAAATAAAAAATAAACATGTCATGTGTGAGCACCACCGCTACCCAAACAGAGTTGACTGTACTCTACTTTACAGGTAGAGTACAGTCAACACACTGTCAGAACAATCAGAAAGGATGACAAATTGGAGTTTTAAAAAGGTCTCCTAGCAACTGAAGAAAGGCACCGTTGTGTATGTGGTTTCTTTTGGTTGCAAATATTTGTACAAATCATGAGATGAAGGAAATGGATTGCATGGATATATAACTGAATTCAGTCTCTCTTTTTGTTTTTCTGTCTAGACTGCAATCAGAAGATATAAAGGGTGAACGGCTGCCATTATAGTACAGTGGAGTACACAAAACAAAATCACGTCTCAAAAGAGGAAAGGGTACACAATATGTGAACTGGGTTATTCTGCTGTAATGTTTTCACATTACCACACCTGTTACCAGCAGTGCACACCAATTTAAATACATTTTAAAAGGCATAATTCACGTTGTTTATGGCCGACTTGAAAAAATACTGCAGAATTACTCAATTGTTCGACTGCACTCTCTCAGCTCTGCTTTGATTCAGTCCGCTCTGCCATGGGGCCCGTGTCATTGTTTTGTCTGGAAGTGCCCTGAATTCAGACTCAAAAATGAACTCCTGCTTTGCGAGCCAGATTGGGTCTGAACCACAGAAGGGAATCCTAAGTGGAGAGGCTCTCCGGATAGAGGCCAGTCTGTTTAAAGCTGACTCGTCTCCTCACCAGAGAGCAGGCGACTGCGTCGGGACGCCTCAGTAGCAAGAGCACACGAGATCTCGATCCGCTTCTCCTGCTCCTGCCGCTGCTGCTCTGTGTCGGCTTGCCCATCCGCTGGGCCGTCCAGCAGAGGCACGATGTTCTGTAAACTGATGACAGGAGGGAGGGGGGCGGAATGGGGAGATCATAGGAGGGACGGGAGCGGAATGGGGTGAGAACAGGAGAGAGGGGAACGGAATGGGATGATCACAGGAGGGAGGGGGGCGGAATGGGGTGAGAACAGGAGGGAGGGGAGCGGAATGGGGTGATCACAGGAGGGAGGGGAGCGGAATGGGATGATCACAGGAGGGAGGGGAGCGGAATGGGGTGATCACAGGAGGGAGGGGAGCGGAATGGGGTGAGAACAGGAGGGAGAGGAGAGGAATGGGGTGAGAACAGGAGGGAGGGGAGCGGAATGGGGTGATCACAGGAGGGAGGGGAGCGGAATGGGGTGATCACAGGAGGGAGGGGAGCGGAATGGGATGATCACAGGAGGGAGGGGCGCGGAATGGGGTGATCATAGGAGAGAGGGGAGCGGAATGGGGTGAGAACAGGAGGGAGGGGAGCGGAATGGGGTGATCACAGGAGGGAGGGGAGCGGAATGGGGTGAGAACAGGAGGGAGGGGAGCGGAATGGGGTGATCACAGGAGGGAGGGGAGAGGAATGGGGTTATACATCCACAACTTCAATCCTCTAATCCTAATATCGGATGAAACTGAAGATAAAAAATTCAAGTCATGTATAACAAACTTAAGTGAATTTGTCAAAGAATATAAATTTAATATAATACATCTATGGCCATTTTGCAATCACCTAGACTTTTACGATTGAGACATAATAAAAAATAAAAATAAAACATTATCAACACAATTTAGATGTTTTATTTAACATCAAAGAAACTACAAAATGATATTGCAAAAATCTACCGGAAGCCATAATAGTAGTACAGTATTTCATGTTAGATTTTGAAATGTCACATTTTTCAATTTATGTCAGTTTTTCGTAAATGAAAAAATACAAAGCCGTATGTAATTTAATACGTTAACGTAACATTATTCAGCAGGCTTCATTTGACTTTACGAAGCAAAATTCTATAAGGTGATGCAAAACCTTTGGCCCTAGCTGTACATGTAGGTGCAGAGTAAATGGTAGCAGAGTGATGCCGTTTGTGTTAAAAGTGCAGCATACTTGGACTTGGCGATGAGGGTCTTGATGCGCTGCACCTTCTTCTTCTTCTCGCGGATTTCATCTGGACTGAGGGGTAGGTCAGGGTCACTATCCAGGTATCGCTCTGGAATGGGGACTTTGTCTGGCGTCGATAGCTGGGGAGAGAGGGGTCTGTCAGTGCTACACGTCATCCAAATGAAGTCAATCGTCAAGGTCAGTCAGATCCATGAGTATCCCCGACACTAACCTCTCTGCTGATGTCCACGTTGTAGTGCTCGGGTTCGATCTCCACCCGGCGCAGTCGAGCGATCTCCTCCCGCGGAGACTCCATCCCCTGCCCTCGCACCGCTGCCTCCAGGTCCTTGATGTCCACCTCGTGAGAGGTCAGCCGTCGCCGCACCTGCGCCAGAGCAAGCCAGTCAGATAGGGGCAAGGGAGCACAGGCACCAATGACAGCGCAGCAGGGAACTTCGCCTACCAATCATTTCTGGCCAACAGAGGACCCCCCACAAAACAGGGAGGACAGGCACAAGTAAGAAGCAGATAGAGAACATCTACCAACCAGAGCAAGAAAGAAAGCAAAGAAAGGTCTTCTTTTGTGGGGCAGAAAGAGAGCTTGGGTGTCTACTGTGCAGTTTAATGCTAAGAGAAGGAGGAGAGGTAACCAGCCTGTGCAAGATGAAGGAGGGATCTCAACTCGTACCACTCTGTAGTTGACGGCAGGCTTGATCCCATCAATCTGCTGGTTATTAGAAAGCTGCAGGCTGTTTCTCTTCTCACGCATTGAGCTGCTCTGGTGTCGCTTGATCCTCTCATTCTGCTCCTTCACGCTCATCTTCATCTTCACCTCGGCAGGGAACACAGCGCTCTTTGGGCGCTCCTGTAGGGTAAATAAATAAACCATTGCAGGGTACATATTTCAAACTGGACCATGGGATTGCTCTGTGGGTTCTGATACCACCCTCTAGTGTTAGATGGTAGTATTGCACTGTGGGTCAGCATGTCTTACCTGAGAGATGTGTCCATTGTGCAGTTTGATGTTGTCGCGTCTGCGGTTGAGAGACGGAGAGCTTGTCTCCTCTTTGAAAGGAGACTTGGTCCTGGGAGGAATAACACCCGCTGCAGACAGCAGGGAGATAAGCAGTTGTCGTTACTATGCAACAACTATACACACACATAGTTAAAATGTAAAAGTAAAGCCTGTAAGCTGTGTAACAAAGTGCAGGTAAAAGTATAGTATATATTCCACCGCAGATTGTACACAATAGCTGTGTGCTGCAAAGGAAAGTGTAGTTCACTTGTCATAGAACCCTGAACTACATTTCCCAGGATACCATACATGTCCAAACAGGTACTTACCTGGTGTTAATTAAAAACAGTTAAGGTAGGTACTTAAGCAGGGTTGAAGCAACAGCGCTGGGTCTTTGACAAGGCTCAGTCCTTCCCACAGACCCAGTGTGCTGCAGCAAACTCCAAGGTATCATTTCTACTCTTTATTAAAGACAGACACAAAGTGTATTTGGCTCCTGCTGTTGCGAGTCTCCTTTGTTTACACTAGAAGACCGTGGTAAAGAACCGACAACGGAGACTAAAAGCGCCCCACTTTGTCCCAGTTGGTATAGGTTGGCATAATAGTTAAGGCAGGAATGCAGACAATCCAAATATCAGAATTTAAAATACTGTTATTACTTTGCAATAGCGCAATTGTTCTTTAAGAAAATTCCCAATTGAAAAATGCCATTATTTTTTTGCCCACTCCTACCTTTGTTCTGATTGTTCAGCTCTGACTCTCCAGGGCTGGGTTTCTCTGCTGGCGGAGTATCTGATCGGAAACTGAACTTCGACTGCAAACAAAAAAGAAAGAAGCACTAAAGGCTCAGTGTGTGGACAGCTAGGGAGTGCTGGTGTGAGCGCAGTTCACAGGGTAGTGTATAGTAGTCTTTTTGGTGGAATTGAATCTGGCTGCATGGCCCCGGTGCAGGGGGGCTAGGATTCCTGAAATGTGCAAAGCTCTGCTCTGTAGCGAGTGTTCCACTCCCATACCAGGTGTGGCGAACAAGATCATCGGGCTTTTGTGAACGAGAAGCATTCAGTTATTTCTATCAGTCAAACAGGAAAGAAAACAAGGAGTGGAGCGCTGGGTCCCACATGCAGTCATGGGAAGTCTTGAAATCAGGGAGGGACGTTTTCAGTTATATAATTTTATCATTAAAATGTTCTTCTGGTTATTTTAGGTCTGTATGCAACATATGCATTCTGGACTGTTATTGATAATATTCTGTATTATTATATTATGTGTAAGGATTCAGTAACAGGCAGCCAAATTCAACCCAGAGCTGTTTCTAAACACAAACACACACACACACACACACACACACACACACATTAGACAGATCACCACAAGGACACACAAAAATAAATTAAAAAAATGAGTATAGAGCGAGGGGGTTGGACAGCACCTCCTACCAACCCACAGCCCTTTCCGTAAACTATCAAGTGCTGTGTACAATGACAATGCTGCTGTGTACAATGACAACGTTGCAGTGTACAATGACAACGCTGCAGTGTACAATGACAACGCTGCAGTGAACAATGACAACGCTGCAGTGTACAATGACAACGCTGCAGTGTACAATGACAACGCTGCAGTGTACAATGACAACGCTGCAGTGTACAATGACAACGCTGCAGTGAACAATGACAACGCTGCAGTGAACAATGACAACGCTGCAGTGTACAATGACAACGCTGCAGTGTACAATGACAACGCTGCAGTGTACAATGACAATGCTGCAGTGTACAATGACAACGCTGCTGTGTACAATGACAATGCTGCAGTGTACAATGACAAAGCTTGCTGCATCTGCCAATATGTTTTACTCTGACGCACTTTATTATACCAGTTTGAAGGGACCAGCGTAGTAAAGCTTGTTTCTTTAACAACCTTATATTGGTCTCATCCCGTTTACTCTTCCTGGACCCATGGATTTAAAAGGTGATCAATTACATAAGGAGACAGGGTGGTGGTGAACGAATGAGCATAAAGAATCCAGTACAGAAATGAAGTGGTGAGCTGGGGGATGAGCGGGAGATGGCGGGGTTGTGGTGGGAGTCGAGGCTGGTGTTGGTGTGTCCGGTCCGGGTCGGTACCTCTCCCAGTCCGCGCTCCTCCTCATTCTCACTGTTGGGCCGCAGTCTGGCTCTGCTGCTGAGCCACAGGGTGTTTTCGAGGGGCAGGGGTGGGACGGAGGGGGGGGTGATAAGGAGGGACTCCAGGGGGAGGTAAGATTTGGGGAGCGGGGGTCGAGGAGGGCCCATGTCCTAAAGCAGAGAAAGAAGGTGACAGAGACAGATAGAGATAAAGCAGAGAGTGTTAAGTAGCCAAGCCAAGCTGGACACAAAGCAGAGACATAGAGGAGGTAGGCTTTTGGGTAGGTGGGGGTTAGATCTGGTAGGGTCCTTCCATTGCTTGACTGTGATGGATGTGCAATTCAAGTGTCCTTAATACAACCCCAAACCCACACTTATCTGTATTTCAACAAGAGGGACTGTTTCAGAATTTCTGTGATTTTCCAACAGTGCAAAATGTCTAATAAGTTTTCATGTTTTGATATAATGTAGTGCCAACCCTATGAACAAACCTCTAAAATAAGTCAAGAGTTTGCATTTGACATAGCTGAGCTCCTGCGACCCTGGAAGTAAAAGAAAACGTCATAATATAATTGGATGGACATCGATTTATTCATTTTTTCCCTGTAATGATCTAGTAACATCGGGGATGGTAGATATTTTTATAACTGAAATGTCTGGAAAGTAAGCAGCAAGCAAGCAAGAAAGCAAGCAAGCACATGTGAAACATGAAAAACAAAGAACAAGAAAAAAACAACATAAACAGAAGATTTTCTCCAGGACCTTGAGCCTACAAGAACCGAACTACAAGGTATCCTTGTCTTGAGGGGTTAAAATGCTCACATGTGATCCCAGGAGAGCCGAGTGAAGGCAGTATCAGAAAGTTGTGAGAGTGTGAATCTAAGCAGGCGCTACTCACCTCAATGATGACCTGCTTGATGGGGGAGCCCTGAGACCCCGAGACTGGAGAGAAGGGACTCAACGGGCTGGTCAGGCTGACGGAGCTGAGAGGGCTGGCTGGGCTGTTCGTGCTGAAGGACCCAGATGCCCCGCTGGTCGCTGAGAGACAGAAACAGAGAGGATGTACTACCCAAATGGTTTATCATGAGTACCCCATTCTGCCTCTTTAAACTAATCAATCTGAGACCTTGTTCTCCTTAAATGCCGCTATTGTCAAACTTTTCACCCCCTTTAGGGTAGACCTGGTATACTGTGCATTGTAGATGCAGTGTTTGGGTGGATACGGTCTCTGGTTGGCAACAGAATAAAGGATCTTTACAAAGTGCCAGGAAATGGAGATAAGAAAGGTGTTGCTTGCATATTTCTTCACAAAAACAAAGAAAACAATACGTCATTCTTTAACTGCTGCAGCACTCTGTCACAAGAATCAGTGAGGCTTGAACTAAGCCAACTAGGATTGATATTGCACCAAATATATCTTAACTTAAACCAACCTTCTCCAATGCAATGTGTCCTCTCAACTTCTAGGTCCCCGGTCCCTTCACGACTGGCCCCAATACCTCCCGATTTATCACTAGTTATGGCCCTGGTGCCCAGTTTGTCCCTGTCTGTCCTCAAGTCCCGTTACCTCTGTACTTGGCGGTGTCAGTCCCCCGGGAGGGGTTGTTCTTGTGTAGACCCTCTAGCACATCCTGGATCCTCCAGAACTCCTTCTGTGTGTGTCTGTGAAGGAGTTCGTTCTGAAACGAGGAGCTGTTAGGTTGAACACTGAACACAAAAGAAAAAGCCCAGGAACCACCATCCTTGACCGGTCATATGACACAAGCGATGGAGAAAGGGTATTGGGACGCTAGGGTCACAGAGATATGTAGGACAGGCATCTCACCAATATGATGGAACACAGTGCCAGCCAGTGCAATAAACTGCAATAGGGTGTCTTAAGACTAGATTATTTATATACAAAAATGCATCCAGACAAACACAGACACAGCCTTTTGCACCTGAACAAAGTGAAAGCTTACTGCCCATTATCAACCCTGTGACAGCGCAATCTGAAATCCAGAAACAAGCTTGAATGACTTGCTATCATCCCAATCAAAGTGAGACCTCGGCAGATGTGGTAATCAAACCCACACAATGATCCTGGAACATACACACTGCCTCAGTCTCTTATAAACGACACAATCGCACTGTCTATTGTTAATACATATCAGTATTACACTGCTGTTCCACTGCTATTTTCATTCACAAGACCTCCCACAGTCAATTTAAAAAAAAAAACTGTAATTAACCACATCGAAAATACACATACTGGATTAATGCATTAGTGATGAGCGCTTTAAATAATTCAGGCATAGTTGGTGAATAATTGATTTGGAAAGCCTGTTGTAAAGAGTTATGACCTCAGGTAATTATCAAAGCAATGAGAAACATCCTGCCTCTGCCTTAACACAACATCAAAGCAGCCAAAACAGGGAGCTGCATTTCATATCCAGGTTAACAGTTAGTGTTTCTGTATTATCGTGCGCGAAGGTGGGCAAAAAGAAAAGGGGGGTATGCTCTGGAGTCTTTGTGAAGCCCTGTAAGGCAGGTTAGCTGTCAGTTTACCTGCCCTCCTGCATGAAGCTGCTCCCAGAGATCGCTGTGCACGGCCCCCACCTCGTCCTCCAGAACCTCAAACTCCATCTGTGCCGTCGCCAGAACCTGTGGGTGTGGCATTGAGCACAGTGAGCACTGCACTACACAAACGCCATTCACACCCACTTACAACACCGTCCGCTACCCCCATCTGTCAGTACAAGCCAGTCTCTTCCATTGCTGGCAACTACCTAGCTGGACTGTTTCACCAAAGAAGACCTGACCCCAGTACAGACCCCCTACTATTCCCCATCAATACAGTCCGATCACAGCTACCCTGGGATCTTAATCGCCAGGTATTTCAGGGATTCTTTGACTAGTACAGATCCCCAAATTCTAGGCTCTGGTACAGTAAAGTTCAGTAATTCAGGGACTCTTTCATCAAAGGAGGGCTGGCTACAGTACATAACCCCGAAGCCTAGTCTCTTCAATCACACCCTAACCCTTGGCTCCAAGTCTCCCTGTCTCTTCTTACACTGGAGGCCTGTGACAGCTCCCCACGGATGTTGATCAACTGGTTCTGTAGAGCCTCTTTCTTGAGCTGCAGCTTGTCTACGATGCTTGGCTGATTCCGGTACAGGTCCAGCTCTTGGTGAGTGGCAACCAGAGCTCCTTCCAGACCATCCTAAGGAAGAATAAACAAACCCAATGTTCACTGTTCCGGAACTGTCTGTTCCTTACCTCTGCAGTTGTTCCCTCTGCTGTACACCGGTCCCTTTATCTGTGGGCATTCATCTTATGCAAGTAGATTTGCTTACTGATGACATTTTATCATAAAGGAAGGCTGAAAAGACTATCCAATAGAATTGGTCCACTGGGCGCTATGTTGTTGGTTCAAAGGGGTGGGTTGTTAGAGTTCTCTGAGTCTGGTTACCTTGTCTACTCGCAGGCTCTGCACAGTTGCCTCCTTGTCTTTTAGGATCCGGTTCTGTTCACACAGCTGGCCCAGGAGTTTCTGAAGGAGAGACAGAGTGCGAGAGAGAGAGAGAGAGAGAGAGAGAGAGAGAGAGAGAGAGAGAGAGAGAGAGAGAGAGAGAGAGAGAATCAGAAACAAGGGCAGTCTGAATCCACACATTTATGTGAAATTCTTCTGCAGTTTCATACAAGACGGACAGAGACGTGTGGGGGGGGGGGTTCTTACATCAATATCAATTTCGTTGGTCTTGTAGGCTGGCAGCATGTCCCTGTAGACTTCGTGATATGGAGAAACCTACATGAATACAGAGAATTCAATCATTAAAAATCCCTCCTAAACCATACTGTTTCATAGGGAAACCTAACCTCACACTCTCTGTTCTATGTCTCCTTTCTTTCTGTGAGTCTGCAGCTCTCTATCACTGTTCTCCATCTCTATCCATTATTATCTCAATCCACCCATTAGGGAAGCACGCTTGTCCTTGGTGAGAATGATGACTGCCAGCATCTTACAATGCTGACCAGATGGTTGTGCCCCAATGTCCTTTTGTATCCCGCAGATTTGTACAGCAATATGAACAATTCTTTTGGTGGTATAACATGCTAAAGTGGCATACTTATTGTATTATTCACACCACAGGTGCAGGTATTGTGCATGTTTATTAAATGAGAAAGAGACTCTTGCACTTAATACTGATCAGCGGCTGACTTCTTATCCATCATGTCGGTATGTTGAGTACCTGAGAGTCACTTGTTAGCTACAGTAGCACAGGATACACAAAAGGCACAGTATTGATGTGTTTCATGTGAGCTGTCCACAGTGATCCATCACAGTGATTTATGCAGTATGAAACAGGCTATATGTTATAATACCTCACTGCTGTGGATCCACTGTTAGTGATCTAATAAGATCCATCTTATTAGTGATATGGAAAGATGACACACAGAGAAAAGGCATGATAGGAATGAGTTCATTCTACACCACAGTGTCAGTCATGGCTGACTGACCACGCCCCTCCCCCGAATTCTGCACCAGACTGTCCGTGTCTCACCAGGGGTCAGGGTGCTAACACTTCACATATATAATGAGAGATTTGGGGAACAGAAAGAGACATGCAGGCTTTTAGGATACTCAATAGTCCAGATGAACAGCTTCAGTCACAGCACTATATGTTCAGCGCCTTTTATTCCCAGTGGGCTGCACATCACCTAGGACGTGACACTGCCCATATGAGGAGCTTTACAGTCTTCCAAGCAGATAGGAGCACATGGACAGACTTCTCACAGTATCGCCACACACCATGAGTGTGTGGAGATGGGCACAATGTCCAGGGGAGTGAGGGTTTGAGCAAGCTTGCCACCCTGGTGAAGAACCTTTCTTGGGTCACTGGGTACATATACGGTGTGAGATATATTTTATATTATATATATATATATATATATATATATATATATATATATATATATATACACACACACACACACACACACACACACACAGTATATATAGTGTATACCTTATATACTATGCAACAAGTATATATACACTACCATTGTTTCAATATATAGAGCATATATGTTTGCTTTTACTGCAGCATTTAAGTTTAAATGTACAGTTAGACCTGTCTATTGTTAGCACTTAGGAACGCAACAGGAGCACGAAGCACAGGCTCATCTGTACATATTAACGTTTTCTTATTCACCTTTCATTACGCAAAGCGAGTGGGGCATGCACTGTTTATTTTTATTGTCTCTGCTGTTGGGGGAGGCCTACCTGCTGATCAAGGTATTCCAGATTTCTCTGCAACTGCAGGTCTAGGATATCCTCCTGAGCCCAGCAGCCACGAGAAACAGACACAAAGAAACAGTGAGGCGAAGGGAGCAATCTGAGTCGCAAGCGTTGTGCACTTTATAAAAGGCAGCAGTGAAACGAAAAGGTTACAACAAGAGAAAAGCAGGAGTCCTCTGTGCATGATTGCCTCGTGTCCCGAATTGTGGGCTGAGACTAGACACTTACCATTTTGTCCTGCAAAGACGGGGAGGCAGGGTAGTTGTAGCGGTACATTTCCTGGGTTATTGACCTTCTGTCCCGGGGATACTCGTACTAGACAGAGAAAGACAAAAAGAGAATAAAACAGGGCAGTAACATGCCAACCAATAGGAGAAACATCACCTATCTTCAAGTGAAGTGTGGTGATGGGCATATCATGGGCATATCACTTGTAATCTGTGTAAATCATTAATAAAATAAGACAACTGAAACCACCAACCTATTTCCATGCACCCAAAACATGAATGTTCCACACTAAACACATATCAACATGTCAAGTTGCTATCCAGCTCATCCGAAGGTTATTATATATAAAATGTAACCACATTTTGCCACTTGCAATTACTATCCAATTCTGTAGTCGCTTAATAATCTTAATGGTAAGATTGAGAGCCGCTGCTTCAAACACAGCGTGTAATTACCTTTGGTGAGCTGATGGATCGCCTCATGGTGTGAGCAGCTGGGTCTGCGTATATGTGGCCATCTCTGTGGTGGCCCCTCTCGAAGCGGGCGCTGGGGGAACGCACGGGGGAGAAGGTTCGGGAGCCAGGGGGGTAAGGACCCTGAGAGGAGGAGGCTGAGCGGGGCACAGAGCGTGAGCGAGGATGCAGGGAGAGGTGATGCAGGGAGCTCTGTGCAGACTGCAACTGAGCATAGTAGGCAGGGTGCTGGGCAGGAGACACTGCGGCCGGGTTGGGGGCTGTCCAGACGTATCCTCCCCTGACCCCCACCTCCCGTGTACGCTCCTGGGGGTACATGGCTCCGTCCCGCAGAGATCGACGCCGATCCTCCATGGCCCAGCGGGGAGGGACCCCCTCGAAGCCAGACTCTGAGCAGATGCTGTCTGGGCGCACCCCTGGTGGGTACATCCCATACTCGTTCACAAACTGGGGGCCATACACCCCATAATACTCAGTCGGGGTACCAGGGCTCATAGAGTAGTAACGGGTTGGACTACAGGACAGAGGCAGAGAGATGGAGAGAGAGAGAGAAAAAGAGTTTAATTTCTCAAAAGACAGTAACCCAAAGTTTGTGTTATTATAATTAATTCCCCTTAACTGGGACCCTGGGGGGGGGGGGTGAAATATCAATGCATGTAAAAGACTCCTGGTTCACCCTCTTACCTATGCAGGTCCCCTGGAGGTGGAACAATCCTTCGCTCGTTCACCCACTGCTGCAGCTTAGTCATAGAGCTCTTCCTTTGTGCAAGCCTTTCTGGCTGTGTGCGAGGCACAAACCCTCTCCGCAGCACAGTAGCCTCGCGGGAGTCGCGAAGGTCCCGGGGTGCCTGAGGCCGGAAGGCTGAGGTATGTGGGGCGTGTCCCCCCCAACCGTTGGGCTGGCACTGCCTTCTTTCTCCCCTCTCCTTCCCTCTGCCATCAAGTTCAGGGGTCATGGGCGACCTAGGTGTCGGGGGTGTCATGGCCTCTGCAGGGATCGCCCCGTTGAGCTCTCGCTTGCTGGACTCTCGAATCTCCGCCCCCCGGCCGTCACCCTCCCCTCGCTGCCGAGGCTCCGCCCCCTTTGCCACAATCACCATATTGTCAACCGCTGGGGGGATGTTCTCCGAGTTGTTGCTGAAGAAGGGAGAAGAAAACTAATTGTTACATTTCAGCGCTCAGCTCTTCCCATTTAAAGAGAAAGAAATAATTCAGCTTCCCGCAATCTGTTTCAGCTGATCTCGCAAGAGCCTGGTTTCTCAGATTGATGGCACCCGACCTTAATCAAAACTTGGTTCTGGTCAAGCGGATTTACCCATGCAGCAAAATCCTCTTCTTACATAGACTTCCCTACTGAATTTATATTTGCACATAAGCCAACAGGAACTTCATTGATAGCCACAACACATTTCCTCAGTGCAGGGAAGAAAGACAGTTCCTAGCTGTGTCTCTGTAGCCTCTCTGGGGTTAAGAAAGAAGATCAGCTTCACGAGGAAAACAATGAGCAGCTTTTTTTTTAATGCTAAATTAATGTTTTTTTGATTTTTAACGTAATGTATGCATCACTGCCGTGTGCTGTTTGCCAGGGTGCACTTGCCAAAGAGATGTTACAGGTGGGTGTCCTGTGCTACAGATAAATAATAACATCAACCAAAGAGGATCAAACCGCTGTCACACTGCCTAGCAAGGCCAGTGCAGGGCCAGCTACGAGAGCTGATTACACACCATTATTCCTCAATGAATTAGGTCAGCATGGAAAGAACCTCAGTACAAATATTATGTGCACTGGGGATGAATGTATTCTTGTGTAAGTGAGTGTACAAAGAGTGTACCTCTGTAGGCGAGTGTAAATGCGTGTGCGCATGTAGGGCAACCGTGTACCTGTTGGTGTATTTGCCCAGCCTTTTTACAGAAAATATGTATTTTTTTTTTAACTTGGTATCAATTGTTAATTCAAATATGATTTTCACTAAAAGTACAGCAATTTACTTTCTTTTAAGCATTAAATACCCAGCAGTTGGAGGTGCTGTAACAGCTCATGGGTTCGTTCTGAGTGTTGCTGCTTGTACCTCTGTGTCGGCTGGATGTGGACCTGGGCAGCTTCACTCATCGCTCGGACCCAGGTCTCCTGCTCCTCCTGGCTCTCCGCGCTGAAGAAGTAGGTCCTGACCCCGGCGTGCTCAGCCTGCGGACAAAGCGAGGAGCTCCCGTTACTGTGGCCGTATCCCTCCGCCTCCCGGCACCACGAGGCCTGCAACAGAAACAAGGAACAAGCATTAGACAGGCAGTGCAGCCAGGCAAGGACAATCAACCTACGAGTGCAGTGTGCTTCGTAACACTAACATGTAGGTTTATCAGTGGTATAGATAGTTTTCCTGCATGCGACAGACCGACTATCCAATACCATTGTCTGGTCCATTACGGACTGAATTGAAATCAACGTGGCAGTGAACGTATTTCCTATATTTAAATGATTTAGACTGTGCAAATGGGATCTTTGGAACCTTTAAGCAAGATCATTTACCCCCAGTTGCATTTTCGTTTTCTTTCCCAGTTTATTTGGAGTTCAAACTACCCTCAACATCACGGATGCCTTATTTAGTGGACTCACAGTTCTTTGGTATTGCTATAGGTTCTAATTCAATAATTGTTTAGCAAGAGAAAATAACAAACATTCAGGGAAAATATAAATTGAAGAAATAGCTGAACATGGGGCAGTAGGTACCTTGATATTCAAATTAATACTGTTTCATATTTAACCATAATTATTGGCATAGATTTATATCTAAAAAGTTAATTGAATCAAACCCCTGTGCTAATGGTGATTACCAGTCAAGGGCAGCAATTTTCAAATAAGCTTAACGTTTTAATTACTGGTGAATAGATCTGAGACAGATTTACTAAGCGTGCATCATTCCAATACAGAATAATAATTAAAAAACAACAAGTAAAAGCAGTCAATGTTTGAAAATGACAGATATTCACAAATCCCTTCACTGAAGAAAAGTTGCTGCTTGATGATTCTGACATGCAGCTGAAATAGAAAAAAATAACAAAAGACAAGAAAAAAAAGATACATCACCTACAGTAAGGGGAGCTCATCTTGAAATTCAGACAGGCACACTGAAGGACGCTGCTCAGGGGTCCTCGCACAACAGGAGTGGACAGAAAAGAAGAGAGAATAACGAAAGTCAAAGAAGAGCACCCAGCTAGCAGCAGAAGTGTGGCCGAGGGCTCTGACACCTGGCTAATCTTTCACCTGGAGCGATGCACATTTTCATTTTGATTCAAGTTCTGGTCATGTTCCTGACAGCATCGCAGCTGATATATTGCAGTTCCTTTCCTGGAACTGCTAGTACTCAGTTTAGCACAGTCATTTAGCATTTTTCCAAAACGTTTCTCATGGTTACACTTTACATTTTTAATATGAGATTATATATTTTTTAAAATCCCAAACACTATTGTGTTTCCTGATTTTCCAAGCATTATCTCACTGCAGAAAGATATAAAACATTACCAATAATCTCAAATTCGAACCACAGGGCAGCACTGTTAGCTTGTTTATTTTATTTTTATTTTAGTACAGGCCAAGGTGGAAGGACCGACAGGTGTAATAAATAACAATCGAAAACTTCACCCAAGTACATTAACTCTGCAGGGAGGTAAGGCATCATTTGTGAAGATTTTACATTCAACAAAGCGCAGGCAGGAGATACAGTGCATACTCTAACGATCATACATTTTGCAACCTACTATTTAAGGTAATAAAGACACAAGACTATTCATGTGAGAATGGGCAAATCTCTTTAGACAATGCACTTGAGATAGGATGGACTGGTATAGGCACAGTCATCTTCAAGTTCCATTGCCAAAATAGAGGCTTTGCACCTTGGTGGATTTGGAGTGTTCACTTCTAAAAATGACTAGTATTGCTGCTAACCAGCAAACTCTAAACAGAGTGCCCTGGTTCAGTCTGGATACAGATAATACTAATATATAGCCCTCTATAGAAAAAACTTCAGTCACATGAGTGATTTAAAACTGTGAAGATTGCACGGCAATTTCGATCCATTCCCGCTCCATGGCGACAGGTGAACCTGACAGGATTGCAGGTGGATCTATTAAGCTTACAAGAGTGTTTCAAACTGCTGTGCTTTTGATATTTTAATAATCCCAGAATAATTAAATAATATTTGAGTAATAATGGTAATTAACCACTGAGGTGCTGCCGTGTTCTGTACAGCTACAGTATGAGGAGAGTGGTGAGGAGGTATTCGCGAGGAGGTGTGGAACAGCACGCACGATAAACTGTAACTGCTCACGGGTTTACTGGTCCTGTAGGTATGACATATGAACCTTCCAATTCACAATTCCAAAACAGCAGAAGTGGTTAGAACTAGTCAAAATCCAACTGAATCTTCTCAAAGTCAATTCAGTTCATCCTTTTCAAGAGTGCCATAAATGTGGAAGTTGTTCAGTTAACAACTGGTTTATATTTTTATCAGTATTGTTTCAGTATTGTTTCATCCAAAGGCCCACCCTCTATGAAACTGGGACTTTGATGAATTAGCTTTTCCCATTTATATGCTCATGTGCCCTGTATAACAATTGTATATATTTTTTTTATGGTTTGTGTACTTCTCTGTTCTTTCACATGCTCGCCCATGCTATCACTGTACTGCACTCCACTTTGCCGGAGTTTCACCAGGGTACACCACAGTCTTTTTTATAGGGGTGGAGCTGTTTTTTAAAATAAAACCAGCTATTGTACTCTAACCTGGGAAACAGGGACACAAAGAAAGATACAGAGAGGGGGTCCAATTCAACATGTCAAAAGAACGTGGGCGACATTCCTAAAGCTATTTACTCAGCACTGCCATTAGCGCATTTTGTTCTTCGTAAACAATAAAAACCCAATTACAAAATGGAATGGAAACCACATAACTTTCAAAGCTAAAACGAATGCTTGTTTTGTCATGGTTTGACCACTTTATTTTTGCGTGATTTTATCTTGCTGTTGACGATTTGAGGTAAATAGCTTTGAAAATGTCGACCTATGTCTGAAGTTTTCGATTTTTTTTTTTCCTTTACAAGTTAGGGCTATATTTTCAAAGTATATACTCCAGCTTTTCTCATTTTGTAACTTTAACTTAATTAAAGAATGGCGGAACCGCTCTGAAAATATGGTCCTTGGTTTGGATTTCTGTTTGTTGAGTAGCAATGCAGATGGGTGTAATGTAAACAGCTGCAGATCATGTAAAACCCAAAGTTAACATACAAGAGCAGTTTGTGCACTCAATATGCCAGTGTGTTGACTCTGGCAGGTGGACAGCTGTGTTTGGGTACATGATGACAGGTAATGTGGGCCAGCAACAAGACACCCCGACTTCAGCTAGTCATGTGGAACCTTTTAACAGACGTGAACACAACCCGGCATTAGCCACAAAAAAAAAAAAAAAACATGTCTTCTATAAATACCGCATGTCTAAAATGACTTTGATATGACTTTGTTTCAAGTGAGAATGATACATTGTAATTCTGAAAATCCCTGTTCTATTATTGTTGAATCCTAACAGTAGAAAGATGTCTCCAGAACATTTGTGTTATAAAAACAAAAATGCTGCACCATGCCGGTAGACAAACAGCCAAGGTTATTCAACAACCTACAGATAACCCACCACGGTACAGCTCTTCCTGCGGGCCGCAGAGGGAGGGGGGTTGAAGGAGTTAACAGGCTCTGGGGGGGATAGAGCAGTCACACCGTGCACAGTGCAGAGCTGTGACTGCAACAGTACGGCTATCCAGGAGGAAAACAACTCATTTTTCATGTATGAGCTGCGATGCATGAATTATACTTCTTCCAAAAAATGGTAACAGAGTGGCAGCCCTTAAGACGGCAGAGTCTGCTTAATAATTTACAAGCTGCTCGTTCTGTTTAACATCAGTGGGAGCTTGGTGAGAAAAAAAAAAAAAAGCCTTTTAAAAGAACTGAACCCTCTCCCTCAATTTTATTATACCATAACCTAAACAGTCCTTTAGAAATCCGAGCACAGCTGTTAGCTATCACACCCACTGGGGATCTGAAACAAACAGCGTTCAGTGGTCCTGATAAAGCACTGCAATGCTTTACCTGGATCCAGTTCTATCCACTGTCATATGACTGAAAACATCACCACTGTGTACTGGTGTAGATGCCTTTGTGCTGCCATTTCCCCTCAGTACAGAACCATTGCCATCCTAGTGCCACTCCATAGAAGATCATTTGGAAAGGATTGGGCTAGTATTGAGGTGTAGGGTCTCTCAGTGGAGAGATGTAAATGGTAAATTTTTTTATAGTGCACTTGAAGTAGTGGCTCTGCTTGCTTTCTTTCTGCTAGATCAAGTTGAACTGACAACTGCTGGAAAACACTGCTGAGAAAGTCTACCGCTGAGCTTACCAGAACTTCTAACCACGTTCATAATGCAAAACTGCCACCAGGGGGGCCAGTGCTCCTGGACACAAGAGCAAAGGTGAGGTTTACAGAAACAATGCGAAAGGGAGGGGAACAGAGTTTGGGATACCCTTGTTTCCACTATCCCTGCAGGGAGATCTGATTGCACAGTGCTTACAGCATTGCAGGCACTGCAATATCAAGGCAGAAAAGGCAGTAATTACTCCCCGTTATATAACCCCCCCCCCACACACACACACACCCACACCCACACCCACACTCACACCCACACCCAAGGACCCCAGATTGACTGACTGACCTTAAAGGCGTGTTTCCGGTTGATGTTGTCTGATGGCTGGAGCAAAGATATCCAAAAGCTGAGCAGAGGGATGCTTCCCAAAACGGCTTCCTCCTTCTCGTCTGGATGGCAAACCAAAAAATGAAAAGGCAGATTTAGATTAACTCCGACAGTGACAGCAGAAGCTGGTGATGCAGTCCTCTGCGTGAAAAACTTCCACGCAGCTACCTATGCTTGCCGTAGAAACCTCTCCCATAAAAATGTTATTGTAGATTTTCAAAACCGAATATCAGGGTGCCAGCGTAGAGTAAAGCTTGCAGCAGGTTGAAGGTATTGTACAGTGTGCGGATGTGTATCAGCTCAAAGGTTAACACAGAAGAATGAGACTGCACGGTAATAATCTGCAGAGTGTTGCTGAGCTGTTCTCCCTTTCCTTCTCTCTCTCCCTCTCCTGCAAGCAGTGTGTTGAGAATGAGCTCACTACATGCTCTGCTGATGTGTTTTCTGCTGTGCAGCGTGACTGCAATCAGCCCTTGTGACTCAGTGTTTTTGGAATCCGGGCCTGGCCCCTTGCCAGTAATACCTGTGCGGCCACAGTCGAGTGCACAGCTCATCTGAAAACAGACAGCTCTGTCACAGATGTACACACACACACACACAGACATACACAGACGCACACGCAAGCACGCACACACACACACACACCCAAATACAAAGACAGTCAGACAGACACACACACACACACACACACACACACACACACACACACACACACACTATCGGAGTTGCTTTTAATATGGAGGATTCACAAACCTCCCAACCTCACTGTGACCCTGACACTACCCAAAGTTGTATATATATTATTTTTATTATCTCAGAAGCAGCCAATCTTCTTTGACCCCTTTTTTAACATGACTAATTACAACAAAAAATAAAAGGGGAAAAAGGTCCTGCGATTACACTGCCATCATTCATCTACACTTCTAAAGATTTAGACTGACAGCAGAAAAACAGATGGACATGCACTGCATTGTTGTCAAAAGCCACCTGAGGCACACAGGTACCTGGTGACATTGCTACGCTTGTCAAATCAACAAAGCCACATAGTACAGCTCAAGCACTTAGTCACGTTCATCAAAACAACAACAATTACTCTTTATAGGTTTCTGGAGCCTTAATGCAGTCTTACGCCTTGCTATTCTCAACTTTTACAATTCCCTTGCCCAACAAAAAAAAAATTACCCCCAAAAGGTAAACAAATAAATATAGACACAAAGCACCATTCCATAAAACTGACTAACCCTAAAAAAATGTCACCTGCTGTTTTTGTTCAAATGTTGCTTTGCCAGGACTAAACGGTCCTAACTGAAGCAGACAAGTAGACACACACACACACACACACACACACACACACACACACACACACACATTCCTCAGGCTACTGTCAGCTTACACCTATACAGCATGTGAATCTGGACCACAAATACAGTCCCACCAATCAGAGATCTATGTTTTGATTTACAGTCAAATCTGTTTGTTTCCACCTTCTTGCAGACTGACACGGAATCACGAACAAAGACACACATGATAAACTGCATGAGAATGTTAGTTAATACTGCATTGGAAAACAACATTTGGTAGAGTGAGAAGAGACAGTAGAGCAAATACTTCAGCAAATATAATTTGCTGGTAACTTCAATGGCATCTTACAGGCATGCCCTGGTCATGTGATGCTGTTCTGTTCCATGTGCATCTTTTACTGTCCTGTTAAATACTTTTGAACTAGCTTGCTCAACTAATCTATTTTTTTTTTTAAATCACCCTGTTAAACATCATATATAAATAAGACACTGCATGCACGCGCACACTGCTTTTCTTTAAGCAAAGTGGCCTCTATTTCAAATCCTTACAGAGAACCATTTAAAAAGTCAACACTCCAGTGAAGAAATGACTTAATAGCTAAGAACCTCCAGGCTGCTTCTCGGTGTTTCGTAAATTTACCAGTTTTGTTTTCAGTTAACAAAAATGGGTGTAAACCAGTAAAAAGCTTTTATAACTGGCAGTTCAGCAAGTCATTGTCAACAGTTTCTGTACTCAATGGTTATTTGTCATAAACACAGTTTTAATAGACCGCTACGGTGTGTGTATGAAGACAAAGGGAGGGCGGTAAGGCAGGGACAGACACAGAACCTATATTTAAGCTGATGCTTGTAACCAAGCCCATGTCACACTGGGTCGCGACCTGGTGTCATGCGGGTCGGTTAAGCGTTTTTTTTTGAAGAAGCAGGGCCAACCCGGGTAAAAGAAGCAAGTATGCAATGCCCCAGAAGCAGCAACAATGACTTGACCACACTTTCATCTGCTTTTAATCCGTCTCTGCACTGGACTGGCATCCTGTGAAATCCTTCAGCCAGCCTCTCGCTAACTGCTTCTTACAGACGCTTCCATACAACCTTCTCTAGATTGAATTGTCGGCCAAAATGTCGATTAGAGCAAATGTTTCTTTAAGTCACGCCACGCCATCCCTGTAGTAATCTGGCTCAGGGTGTGTCTCAAGCAATAAACTATGAATAAACAGAAGTGTTTCTCAAGTTCCTTGCGGAAGTGAAAAGTTTATGCAGGCGTGGCTGTGTTACTTTTGATTACAAGCACCCACCATGCGTTTTGTATCAGTCGACCCGGGTTAAACCTTGTTGACCCACATCCTGAGGTGGGTCACTTGATAACCTGGGTCGAACTAAGATCGAACCGGGTATGTGGTTTCACACTATGCAGGATTGTGACCTGGTTCGCCAGAACCCGGGTTTAGACCCAGGTAAGATCGCCAGTGTGAAGGGGCTTAAGGGACATTTTTCTTTTATTGTATGCTGTGCACCATTGTACTGAACTAGCCTGCTGGGTAAACATGACTCGACTTACTGAAAAATAAGCTTTCTCCCGTTACTTAAAACTCTGTTCCAGTTATTTCATATCTCTTCTGTAGTGTTCTCATTTGTATCAGAGGTTCTAGTACTGTTGTCACGTGCCAGTGCCTGTCATCGTCCTTTCAGAATGACACATCTTTATCTACATCTGTGTCTTGAAAAATGCATTATAAAACAAAACATAATTGAAGGGTGTGTTGAAAAACCTCTGCAAGTTAGATCAGAACGCTGCACCCAAAAAAAAAAAAAAAAGTTAACAAAACAAAGAAACATTAACACAAAGCCACATCTGATTAGCACCTTGTTAAAAAGCTGTTATCAATATCCCTGGCTTGGCAGGGATGTGTGTGGGCTGGAGGATGAATCAAACACAAACCTGCCGCAGTTTCAGGCAAGCACTGCAGCCAGGCAGTCAGCCGGCTTCCTTCTTTACTGAACTACAGTATTCTCTACCCTCAGTGCTCTCCATTTCATTAGTGACTAGATCATAGAGTCCGGGCTTCACTGTGGAACAAACTAGACACACCTGCTGTTGTAATTCCATGCTGAATAAAGCACATCTGTGACTAAACTCACTGTAAAACCTTAACGTCTGCTCTCTTACATACCTATAACCCTGCTACTCTAAACCCTCTGATAAGCTTGTCCCATATATGCCCAGTCCTAGTCAGTTGTAAGCACCCGTATTTCAAAGCGAATTACTGAATTACATTG
This sequence comes from Polyodon spathula, assembly GCF_017654505.1. NCBI lineage: Eukaryota > Metazoa > Chordata > Actinopteri > Acipenseriformes > Polyodontidae > Polyodon > Polyodon spathula. The sequence continues at coordinate 7,133,901 of NC_054558.1, forward strand.
CGTACCTTTGTAGTAAAAGAGACAGCGGTCCGTCAAGACAAACCAGCGCTTATTCCACTGCTTCACTCCATTGCTGGCCTACAAGAGACAGGGATAGAGACTTTGTAAACCATGGGTATACAGCACAGCTAATCCAAATGGGCATTTGAAAGACACAGCAGTCTCAGAAGAAACACAACGCAGCCAATAAAGTCTGTAACACTTTGTTGTGTCTCTAATTACTGTGTATTTACAGAATAGTTACTTAGTAAATACATGTTAATTTACACAACTACATTGTTATTACGCATAGCTACAATGTACTTAATGTATAAATCCTTTTGCACAGCAAATGGTTAGTGGTTAGGGTTGGGGGGGTACGGTTAGGGTTAGAGCTATATCATACATGTACAGATTAAGTACATTGTAACTTTGCATAATACCACTGTAATTATGTATAAGTACACATGTATTTACTAAGTAAGTACTATGTAAATACACAGCAATTAGAGGCAATTAATCTAAAGTGTTACCAGAAGCAAAGGATTACTGAGGTACCTGTTTGTAGAGCCAGCCCTGCTTCATGACCTCTGCCTTGGGGTTCCTACGCATGGAATTGGAGCGCTTCCCAAAAGTGACGGCTTTCTTCGAGGAGCGTGAGGCCTGGGGGGGGGGGGGGGGGGGGGACCAACTTCCTTTACTGTTTTCAATACTTTCTATTATTCCCCACCTAAAACTCACATAGGCACTCCCAAAAAGAAGCATCAGTGTAATGCATTATACTAATTCAAAACAGAACAAAGACAAAGGCAGCTGTTTTACACTGATAACGTAATACATTTACTCTGGAGGTAGGGGAAAGACATTGAGATTGCTCACCCTGCCATTGGGCTCCAGGTCTGATACCATGCCGTGACTGGATGTGCTCTCACTGGTGATGCTTACTGGCCGATTACCACTCATGTCCGGGTTCGAGCTGTGAGACACACGTGTAGGACAAGTGACTTCACACAAGCACTTCTACACACAACAGAGCTGCCTATAGGCTAAAATACACTCTGTTAATTCACAATTAGGACATGTTGACAGTACATGTACTATACTTTACTGTATATGGACTCTTCACTAATTCACCAGTTTGAATATTTCACAATGTATTTAAAGAATTTTTTGATATAGGTTATAGGACGGTAAGCGCGCTTTTTAAGAGAATGTCAGTTTTTCGCCTGTTTCTCTTTAATGAATATGCAGTCCTCAGAAGCATAGCCAAAGAACTAGAAATTCTAGGTTAAGAGTGTTTTTTTTTCTTGTTGTTTTTATTTTTAAAATGGTTGGAGTCTGTTTCTTTTAAAACAAGTTTACGAGGAGTATTTCAATTAACACCCTCAGGCAAAACATTCAGCTGAAACATCCGCTCTCATCCAACAGAACGTGGAGCCCAGGAATGCGAATGAGTCTTGAGCTGACGAGCAACAACACGAACCCCCTAGAGGAGGGGGTGGGTTATGGTTAGGGTTTGGGGGGGGTACATTTCAGTGTGCTCGGGTAACTAAGTAACAGGATGCACATGGATCTGGCAGAGTGCGTCTATTCATTCGGCATGTCTAAATATATGTCTATAATATGACTTTGATACCTTCGTATAACTGTGTATAAAATTCATCATCTCTGTCACACAAGAGACTGCAAGGGGATCCATTCTCAACAGGATTAGAGTCAGGCATCAAACACTCGTAAAGAAGCCTATTCAGGTATTTTTAGGGCATGCAAACATTTCTAATGCAATGAGATACACATATTAACTGCTGCACGCTGGTACCTTTGCTGTAGGTCACATGGTCTGATTGTAGATAGACTATTTGAGAGATTTTGAACTACAAGACTGAAGTGATTCAGTACCACAGCAACTTTTACACTATAGCATTGTCGTTTTAATGCCAAGCTTTTACAATGTCCTATTGTTAGCGAGTCTGCATATAATGCACAGTTCATAGCCTACCTCTGTAGAGCGCTTTGTGATGGTGGTCCACTATGAAAGGCGCTATATAAAAATATATTATTATTATTATTATTATTATTATTATTATTATTATTATTATTATTATTATTATTATTATTATTATTAATAAAGTGTTGAATCTGTAAAAAGGATTCAGTGTCAATTGTTGCTCGGCACAGCTCAATGTAAGGAGCTACCAGGGTATTTAAATAAGCCTTTTATTCTTCAGGATTATTAACCAGTTATTATATTTAAAGATGGTCTTAGTAGTTAATAAACTGCTAACTCTGCATATTCCTATTCGTTTGTTAAAGATCAGAAAATGCAGAACTCTTAGACGTTCCAAAAAATGTGTCTTAAAGGCTGAAATTTTTGCTGCTGCGCTCCTCGTGTGTGGAACTCTCTTCCAGCTGACATTAGGCAATTTGAAACATTGTACTCTTTTAAGCCTGAATTGAAAACATCCTTTTTTTCAGGTGCTTTTATATAACTGGCTGTAGCTGGAGTGTACTACACATGTGAGCTCTCTCGTTTTGTTTTTAACTCTGTACTGTGCCCTGGGTTGCTATAGCGTCAAGGTCACTATGTAAAAATACATTTGTATTTTATTATATTGTATTAAGAGACCGGTTAACAGGCTTCTTCCAATGAACAAGATCATTTTTTTTTCCTTTCTGGAGAATACTTTGGCGCTAAACTGCTTCAGTGTAATTCATGTATTTATTTATTATCAGTAAAGGTGTGTGATTTTAGTTGCTGCTGTTGTTTTTTCTTTGTCTTGTGAACTCACAGTAGTTGCTGCTGCAGTTTGTGTGTCTCCTCTGTGTTGAGGTGGTTCACTGGGTGTCTAAACGTGCTGCTCCGGTCATTGTGGCTGCAAGGAAATACAACAAGCAATCAGTACATTATATTATAATTCACCACCTGCTCCCTCAGGCTGCTCCAAACCGGCCATTGACAGAGATTCACACTGCTTGTTTTGCATTAAGTCAATATCTGCACTCGTGACTTACACAAGAGAGGGGAAATTCATAAAAGAAAATTGAATTACTCATGTTAAGAGCCAACACAACACCACCAAAACATGTGCACGTGTAACATACAGCCTGCCTCACAGAATCCCCCATGCTTCTACAGTGCTGGCCAGTGAAACGTTTACTATCAGCCCTCAGCCAAAGTCTGCCAGATCTGCTGTCTTACCCATTCTGACTGAAAGTGCCTTGCAAGAGGGAGATGCAGATTTCAAATATTACAGAATACATTTTAGTGAAACCATTTGCATCACATCTGTCATGACACGCGATACAGCCCATGTACACAATAGGGCATGCTAGATATTGCTGGCGATTCTAGTTGTTTGTCTCTTTATACACCCACAACAGATGGAAAGCTGTGCCTTGCTGTAAATACAATGGGGTGAATGTGGACCCTTTGTGGCCGTACTCATTTACAGTGGAGCTCAGTTTTACCACTGGCCCCGAGCGATGGCTTTAAGATGTAATGCTCGCTCGCACGACAAGGTAATAAACATTTGCATTACAGGACAGATTTATGAGTGGGAGGCAGGTGAGAGGGTGGGGTTTTCAAAATACCTGCTGCATACAGTACCCTGGACGCCCCGAGGCAGCCATGTCCCCAACACCCACCTCCAAAAATTCATCACACCCAGTGCTATGAGCAGTAATCTGTGGGGTCAATTGAACCGTACAGCAGAGGAGTGAAATTATGTAACCGTTCTTCAAAACAAAAAAGGTCCCATCTACAATTGTACACGTACGCAGGACACTAAAGAGACTTCCATTACTGTCAGATGGTGTTTCGATGATATTTAAAAATACTGCTGCTCTAAATGTATTAATCTAGTGAGGGTTTCCGCCCTGGTGTTATTTACTGATCCACTTATTAACATGCATACTATAAAAAGAAAAAGGTGGCGATGTGTCAATCACGCACTCGCAAACAGACACATTTTCAGGAACACGCGCTTGTCTCCTCACTCTCACAAACACACGCACATGCAGAAAACCACTGTGCGATTACACACTGACAAAAATGTGACGTCTAACTCCTTTCCAAATGAAAACTGTGCCAGCATGCTTGCTGCCCTACACACACACAGCATGTGCCTGCAGCTTGCTTACAAACACACATATATCCACAACCTGCTGTATAACATAACTGCACCACATGGCAGCCCTTCTTCTTTGCTACAGACACAAACACATTCATACTCTCAGGATAGATTAACAATTCCATTAGCGTGGTCTCTCCAAGCACGCACATACTGTACACACACCTCCACCAAACACACAAGCTGCTAGCTCCTACCAGCACTGCATTGCAGTAATCACTGACCTGCAGCTCCTTTATTCAGTTCACACCGCAGCTGCTAACCAGCTCTTAATGATAAACGTCTCCCTATTGCTGTTCATAACCCTGCAGAGGCAATGACTGACCTACCTACAAACCCAACTACCTACCTCACTCTCCGGTCTGCGCGAAACTTCAGCATCTTCTTCTTTTAATTACACAAACCAAAAAAATAAAAAATAAAAACAGACAAACAGATTGAAGGAGAGGAGGTTTAGATGGAACTGAGGATGGGACCTGTTTATCTGAATTGTTACTGCTTGTCTTTCTTTATCTCCTTTGAGTTTGTGTGCTCCAGCCAGTCTCCCTTTCTCTCGTCTCTCCTGTCTCTCTCTCGCTCCCTCTCCCGCTTCACTCTCTCTCTCTCTCTCTCTCTCTAGAACTGTGGGGCTCAGCTGAATTGGTTACTGGGTCTCTCAGTTTCTCTGTCTTTCTTGCCCCCCCCCCCCGTAGGGATCAGTGAAGAAGGGAGACACACATTGCAGGCCTGCAGATTGAGCCCCGTGTCTGGAGTAGAGCTACAGTAAGCTACAGACATGCAGGCAGGCAGGCAGACTGCGCTGTGTGAGGATTTGCAGCCCGGCCTACCTTAAAAGGGGACGGGGGTAAAGGTGGAGGACACAAATCAGTCAGGTGCTGTGCTTCCATCCTCCCTCCATCTCTCTCCCTCACAGGCTATAAGAGGACAGCTACTTGTAACACGCACAGGGGCTGGAGCACTAGAATTAAGCCCTGGCTCTCAGTGCTGGATGTTATCAGTAATTTCAGGGGAGGGATACAGATCAAAAAGGGGGGTCGCCAGCACACACTGCTTAAAAATGATGTGGCTCCTAAATAATATGTTTGACGAGTGCAGGTCACTCCTAGGCCCAATTGTCTTGTCATTTCTGTACTTTATTAATCTGTCACAGATACCAAATCGTGTTTTCATTTCAACCAACACATACACAACCACAAGCCTGTCTTTGCCTCAAAGCTGCACCCTTCCAATCTCCCTACCATACAAACCACTGGAAATCTGCCAGGCTCACAGAGCAGATGTGAGGGAGTTTAGAACGGAGAACATATCATCCATACATCACCCTGACCTCCAGAAAGTAAAATAGGGACAGTGTACACAATGTCTTACTGGGGGCTAGTGAATATATCTCAGCACTTCTTATACTAACTACGTACCTGTAGTTTCATATCATATTATGCGTGCTCTCAGTCTATGTGAATTGGCTACAGGGTCGGCTTCTGAAAAGGTCGCTGAAGCGGAGTTTCTGTAGTGAAATCACAGAAATGACAGCTGCACACCCCTCGCTGCCACTTCAGAAATTTAGGCTTTTAGGTGTCTTTAAGAATCATCCCATGGTTGAAACAGGACTTTACTGAGTGATCCTGGTAAGAAGTGACCTGAACAGAATCAGAGAATGATAGAGGACTCCTCTCCCTCACACACTCTCAGTGCCTGGCCCTGCAGAACTTGTTTGGCGATTTTGAATGCTATTTATCACAGACCCTCCATTGCCTCACGGCGCTGCACAGATAGCTCCTCTTCACCTTCCCCAGTAGTTCATCCTTAGCCTGTTGTTTTTTAAGAGACCGCCTCCCTTCTGTGCCTCTTTACCTCAGCCTTCCTACCACATGTTGGGGCTTTTCTTATTTCCTAACTGGATGTATTTTTAGCCAAATGAAAAACTTCTCAACAAAGCACTCCAGCCCCAGTGTTTCCCATCCTCTGTGGGCAGGAATCTCAAACTCAATTACATCTCGGAAACGAAGAGATCCTTGTTATTCTAGCAGGATCATATGACTTCTTTCAAGTCAGTCGGGGGCCATACAACAGAAAAAAAATAAAATAAACTGACCACATTTAGTTTTTTGTTCAACATATCAGACTCAAAAAGACGTCCATTACTAAGCTGTATTACTGTATTGAAATGGCTGTCTCTTGGATCCCCAGTACTGAATTCTCTGTATTTGACAACTCAGTGATACATTCCAATCCTCTACACAGTGTTTTGAAGCTGTGCTGCATTGCATTAGATGGAATATACTTCCAACCCGATTTTCTATATGGTCCACATAATTGCTACTTGTAAGGCTCTCATCATGACAAGGCAGTCTCCTCTCCCTCTCCCACACTGTGCTCTTTATGCCCCAGCTGTACACGCAGGTTTTGGGTTGTGTGTTTCTCTTTGTTTCTTGAAAGCCGTTGACAGGGAGGGGTGGACTGTATTTTAGTCTCAGGTAGGTGTGCCTCTGGTAAGGAAACAACATGTTTATTTCCCAAGCTTCCCCAGGAACGAATCCACGGGCCTCAACTGTTATGTAACAAGCTATATATCTCCCTGTCATGCCCAAGCACCTCTGCGGTAAATTAGGATTCCTGCATCTCCGTGCTGAATTGCATTGGCTCAGGAGGGACAGAGAGAGACAAACAGAGATAGAGAGACGTGCATCTGTATGTTAACAGGATAACAGCAACATTGTCTTAATATTTGTGTATGCACTACCTGTTTAGAAATGTTTTTAGAAATGACTGCTAGGGGTGTTTAGATACAATTTCCAAATGGATTCTATTTGTAAACTGCTTGCACACTAATTAATTGACTGACCAGCGATTCTGCTGTGCTTTGCTCTGAATCATCTGAATTATTATCCAGTTACAGCACCATTACATTGTAATGGGTTCTCGCACTGAATCCCAGTGCGTTCTCAACGCACAGTGACACCCGGCATTCCGATAAAGTAGGGCTCATCATTTATTTATACACTACACTGATCTGAACCTCTTGTGCAGGATGAATACAATGTAAAAAACATAAGCTGAAATAGCATCCTCGGGCCCCGCACTTAGCAGGAAGGATGCAAGATGCACGCTCTTTCCCCCATTCCCTTCTGTCTGCTCACTAGGTTATGTAACTGCCTATTCAGGAGTGCTGCTATCTCTCTCCACCCTCTCTGAGAAATCAGTGGTGGTGGCGAAGAACAGAACCAGACATACCATCTCTGAACTTGTCAGGGAGGAGTTGGTACCTTCATACGAGGTAGCAAGCTTTTTTTAAATTCTTTCTTCTTTCTGCTTCTCTTCAGCTGGCTTCCGTCCAGAAGGAGAGGCTTCGCTGTCCTACGGTCACCTTGAACTGAAAGCTTGCAGCGGGGAGCTCGCTGTAACCTACACCAGCAAGCCCAGAGACATCCACCCAAACACATCGAACCCTGGTGCAGTCACAACAACCTGCAGACTGCCACGCTCAGCTGGGACCTCACTTCAGCTCCCACCGCTGCCTGAGTCTATCAGCCAGGTGGGCCGTGAACGACAGCGCTGTGCTATTCCATCAGTGTCACTGCTAGGTCATCAGGGGACTGTGGTCTCAGCACCAAGTATAAAGCCAGCCCCTCGTGGTGTAAGCCTGTGTTCTTGCATTCTGTTTGGCCAACCAAAGAGCTCACAGGAAGACATACTGTACAATTAAAGATAGAGAAAACATAACATATCAACATGCATCTATTAGTGAGAGAATATTACTGCACTGTTCTTTCCATGTGGCTCTGGACCTGTCCCTTTGCGTGGCTCCACCTCTAACCCAAGTGCTCCCCTCCAGACACTGCATGTGTTGTAAAGCTGTCAGGATCTCCTGGACAGACAACACTGTTGTTTGTTTAATGCAAAGCCTTCCCGGAGTACCTGCATCTTGACTCCCTCAAACATGCTCTCTAAATCCCAGGCCAAGACCAAGACTTCTCAATGAGCCGCCGGAGGTCATCCTGACGCTGTGTGGATGGCACGACAACTGCAGCAGAGCAAACTCCCACAGCGGTGCAGAAATTCACTTCAAAAGTTGAAAGGAGGGCAGACTGCCAGTTAAGATCGGATCTGAGATCAAACCTGTTCCTTTCATGTAGCGGCAAACTGCGTCAGTCATGGAATCAGCTGAGGCTCCTCAGTCCTCAGCCAGCCTCTGAACCCCCCACTGCCTAGATGTTTCAGCTATTCAAGGTGAGCTCAGACACAGACAACACGAGCATCTTTTCAGAAATCGCTCAGTTGCGTTCTCACACTCACAATATCAGAACCTGTGCAATTTAAAACCCATATATGACTTGTTTGATTTACAGGAACTAGATTATTGTTCGGCAAATACATTGCAACGAATCACTAGGAGTTTATTGCAACAGCCATTTTAGATTCACAATGTAAGAGCAGGACAGTAGGGAACAAGTTGTTTATTTAAATACCAACACAGTCCAAGTCAAAAAAGCATTATTTCATTCAACTTCATGCATTTCTGCAGTTTTATTTTTTGTTGTTACAATTCATTTTCTGCATACCGATTGTGCTACGAATACCATGACGTGCGGCTCCTTTGACAGTGTCACAGAGGAATGTGTTACAGAGCAACGGCAGTGCTGAATTCCATTGTGACAATCAGCTCTAGATCTCACACAGTACCTCGACACAGAGGCAGTCTACCGGCATACACATTGCAAACCTTAGGGAGATAAGTTGGGTGTAATTCTCTACTGGGACGGTAATCTTAAAGTTCATGGGGTCTATTTACTGATCTGAAACAATAGCAGATCTTTATGACAGGGATTACTGAAGGCCACACCTATATACCACACTTTGTTTTCACGAAAATGAAATCACCCCTGTAATGGTGCTTACGTGCCATTACGGGTAAATTACCAGACTGTCTTACCAGTGCGTTGAGATGTAGCAGCACCTAAAGACTAGTATCAGAGTAAAGCACTGCTCAAGGTTTATGAATCTCGTATACTGTGCAGTTGCCATAGTTTACCCTGGTTTGCCATGCTTACACTAATATGCCTCACTATTCTTTACCATGCCTTTGCTATGCTTTTACCATGGTCAACTTTTATAAAGGATACTTCACTCCTTGATCAAGAACTTTGTTGGTTTAAAAAGGCCCCTTCTTGGTACCTTGATATTACCTAAGGAGAGTATATTGGAAACTAGATCATTGAGATGGTTCAGATATTGTTAGGAGATTATAATAGCCTGGCTAGGCTAAGAGCTGTGTATATATGTACATGTAATGGACTACAGGATATCAGCTGTGGGTGTGTACGATGTCACGGAGCAACAACGTGATCTTAGCTACGGCTCTCTTTCAAAACAGAACGTAATGGGATTTCCAAGTTAAGTAAAGGTTTTGAATCTGCCCCCGGCCCCCTTAAAAATCACCTCAAACATGCAATCCCTCAGCATTCCTGAAACTGTTCCGATATCTTTCATTAAGAGCATTCCGAAAGTGCGCCGACATTCCGAACACACGCCACTAAAGGTTAATGACAGACTGCAAAACAGGTAGGCGACGTGAAGGCGCTGGGACGCTCTCTAGTGTGTGCACTGTACAGTATGCTCTACATGAGCACCAGCTATACAGACCAGCTCTTTTAAAGTAGTGGGTGCAAACGTCTAGACTGAAGCTCATATACAGTTCAAATTGACTAAGGTACTATTATTAGTATTATTAATTTCAATGAAGGAAGGTGACAAATACACCATCACTATTCTTCATACCAAGGTAGTGCCTCAGTGTTATAATTGGATTTCTATAACAGGTATAACATTGTTTAAACAACAGGTATTGAGAACAACCTGTCATGGACACTAGAGACTAATCCACCCAGAAAGTAGACGGGGTGGATAAGCAACAGTGCCAGAGCAGGTGGGGTTTGCTGGAAAACAGAAACCTTGTCACGTTCCGAAATCTCAAGCATGGAATTCACAAAATTAGAGTGTTCCACATGCAGACATGCCCCCTTTCCCCAAACATTAACCAGGGCCATGGATCCTTTAGGAATGCAGAGTAAATGTACACGTACTTAAATCAGCTGGGTTCACCTTGGACGACCTTAGATAATGTGAACGTGTAATCAGTAATGATAAAATCTTATTGTGGTTTGCCTACTAAAACAGTTGCCAGTTCTGTACCTGGCTGTAACCTAAGGTTCTCCTATTCTAGACAAGTTGTAACTCCATTCCAGTTGCTGCAAGCGAATACAGAAGCTCCTGTATCATCAGCCTCTACAAGTCCTGACTGACTCCCTGCCAAAGGAATTCAGTGACTTGGACAGATTCTCCAAGACAACACCATGTGTGCACCACCATGTGTACTGAAGCACTCTTAAATCTTATTTCTCGTGTGAAATGTGCAAACTGGACAGAAGCAGCTTTACCAGCTCCCAGACCCCGCTGCAAAGCTCATTCGATGTGCCCGTTTATGAGAGTGATACATTCCTAACAAATAAGTCACAAGAAAAGAGCAGATCAGGTGCTGATTTATGTTTTTAGGCTCAATACCAGAAACAAAACTAAACAGGATTGAAAAAAAAAAAAGATAAAAAGGTAACAGTGTCTTGTTATCATAAACAACGCTTGTAACTTTTATCAACTCTGCTGCTCCTCTCCCACAGGAAACACCGGACGCTGTGGATACAGTTACACACACTGTTACATATTGCTCCTGTTTGTATTCTTTCCAGCTGCACTCATTAACTGTAAAGGTATTCCATACTGCATACATGCATTGATCCCCACAGCCAGAAGAGTTATAACGAAATGCATGTCTTACATTAAAAGATTAAAAAAATAAATAAATAAATTGCGTTTCGCAAAAAATCGGCTTAAACCAGCGAGGTCTGCATTGTAAGTTTTGCCCGTGCTTTTCTATACTAGCCAGGAATATTCCACAGTCGCACACATCCGCAGCCCCACCCTACAGCACACATTGCACACCCTTGTATGCAGCCAGGTACCACGCTGTTTGGCTGAGGATCTGAGTTCAAACACCTGCGGTGTAAATCACATTGACTGTAATTATGTAGAACACTGAAAGAAGTCATTTTCATAAAAGGAGCTGTGTAGCAATTTGTACACTGCTTCAATCCTCAATCATGTTTGTTTTATTATTATTTCTTTAAAATATATAAAGAAAAATCTTAATAAAATCACCTTTAATTTTTTATATTTTGCAGTCCATTGTCAGTAGACTGACAAGTACCCTACTACCTGTATTTACACTTTTGTACTGCCCATAAAGTCCAAAATAAGGCATAATACTGCAGTCTATGTTTAAGGCAGACACAGTACTCTTGCCTGTCACTCACCAGACACAGTGGTTGTACAGTTCAAGTTCCGGGTCTCTCTGCGTTCTGCCTCGCTCCTCTTATTTGTTTAAAACTACCTCTCAGGAGTCCTGCGGGGAGGGAGGGGCTGTCAACAGTGAAGCTGCACCCACCCGCCAGCACCCCCCACAACCAACCAAACAAGACCAGCGGAGCAGCAAAAGATTCACTTTGAAGCACATGTCTGTAATGAACTGGATTTACTGATTGAGCCATTTTAAATACATTTTTGAAACAGCCGCATTTGCGAATGCACAATCCCACTGACAAGCAATGCACCCGTATCCAGAGGAAAATGTTTTAATCCCTTCAAAAAATCTAATGAACGAGTAATACAACCAAACTGCTACACTAAAACCTTCATTTGTGTTTTTTTGGCAGGTTTCTGTATTTTAGCACTGACCTTGTCAATCAAGTGAACCGTGTAGTCACGTTGGAAAACCGATCGCCTCCCTCTTTATTAGTGATACGGTAAACATGTCAAGTTTTTTTGAAAGCTCTAACCTTCTTCGTCAAGTCACCTCTCCTCCCGTACAATGGTAGAATATATATATATATATATATATATATATATATATATATATATATATATATATATATATATATATATATATATTTTCTACTGCCACACAGTAGTCCGCAATACCCAATTAAACACAATAACCCAAACAGTGATTGCAGACAATGAGCAAGCTGCTTCAGCTAGAACAGTCTCACTGGTAGAGTGTGGCTGTTTTCAAACAGCAAAATCAAATGAAAAATAACTTGACACAGGCTAATTTCAAAAGATTCTCTTTAATCCAGGGAACTACATGCCAGGGGACTGCCACCACAAACACCCCCTCCTTCCCTTTAGCTTCTATAAATCACAGCCTGCTCTCAGTGAGTCTGGTTACTGTTGCTGATGTCCTGTCTCTGTGCGTTTTGCAAATGTTTAAGCAGTTATGAGGTTTTGGGGTTTTTTTGCAATAACACTGTAGTTTACTTCTCCTGTCTTTTCGTTTCTGCCTCGCTGCGTGATGCGCTGAACTCAGGACCGCACAGCAAACTGCTGCACGCTCAGTTTTCCTCTGAGTCCAGTCAGAATGCCTAAAAAACAATACCTTGCCAAGCACAGTAAGAGTTTCCCTCCTTCCACTTCTGTATGATGATAACCTAGAGTCACCATTGCATATATATCACAGACATGCACATGCAACACATTGAGTAACATGCTTAAAAAAAAACACAGGACAAACCTTTCAGCAGGCTCTCTCTCGCTCTCTCCTTCCTCTCTCTACCTCCCTCCCTCTGGCTCTCTGCACCTCAAGAAAAATGCAGGACCAGTCCAGTATGTGAGGAATTTAAACAAAAACACTGAAACAACCCCTTTGTTGCTGCAATTTCTTTTCTTCTTGAACAGCTGAACTTTCACACATATGGATTGGATTCCCGAGCAGCTGGACTGGAGCTAAAGGCAGCAGTCATGTTTCCAGACTGCCTGTTCTACACACAAACACTACTTCTCAACACACATTCCCTTCAATGATTAACTGATAGAGAGATAGGTCAGTCAGTAACCCCTTCAGCGCTGCACCTGAACAGATGTGCTGGCTCTCAGCTAAGACAAGGCAGTGTTGTGTTATTCTGAGTGTATCTGAAGGTGGATTGAAGAAGAGGTGGGTAGATTAAACTTTCTGCATTTTTATGACTTGCTTGTTAAATATTTGAAAAACCACTGCTTGAGATGGATTCTGGGGCAAAAATGAAAAAGTTCCTATTTGTTCAAATAACAGAATTTAGAAAAGTGGCTGTATTAAAAAAAGGCAAAGATCAGTAATGCAGAAATTATCTTAAAAGAAAATAAAGAGCACACCTACATTAAAAATTAGTTACAGCACTATTTAAAATGTTAGAAGAAAAGTTGCTCACTCCCATCAATCTGCAAAGCCTCCTGCACCTACCTTTTTCACACAGGTTTTGTACAGATGAACATTATTCACAGTGTTTTAAGGGACTGGTGTAGAGTGCAGTTTAATAATTTAATAATAATGAATGAAAAAGTATTGCCAGTACTAATAAACATACACCTACAACAACTAGTACTAATGCGACAACTAAACAAACACCAAATAAACAACGAAGGCAAATAAAAGTCTCCCTCCTAGGACAATGAGACCTGGTTCCCCCGACACCTCCGCACAATGTGGAAGCTTTGAAGGTCAACGGCAGTTTGCGTGATGCACTGCCAGAGAAGCCCAGACTGGAAGAACGTGTAAAGTGTTCACAAAGCACAGTGCGTGTCTCGGTGATTACAGAGGGGTTCGAAGCCTGTTCAAACACCCAGTCCGACCAAGTCTCTGCCCAAGACTAAATTGACGGTTGGTTGCTTCTGTGAGCTGCTGCATTAGATTTATGATGTAATCTTTAAAATTACACCGTTGAGGGAATTTTTGAAGTCGTGCTTTTCTCCCTAGTCACTATTTGCTGTCTACTTTGTAGTTATTATTATTTTTTTTATTTACTGTCTACATTTACAATAAACAGCAAAGGGGTTTTATTATTAACAAGTGCAGGTTTGCTGAGGTGGCACTGAGAAGGTTATGGAAACACATTCCTCTCACCAGTGTGCTGATGTTTGTACAGTATAGAGGCAGCTTAGAGCTCTGGAGAACACACTGAATTCAAGCCACCTGAATCACACCTGAATAGGGCTGTAATGGGCTTGCCAGTTGTTAAGTCTTTCAACACTGCTTACCTGCCACAGGACTATAAAGGTCAACTGCATTCAAAACTGCAGTATAGGGAAGATAACGGCAGGTGAAACAGCAGATCAGTATTCCTGCATCTGCCTACTGTTGTATATATTCACGCTTATTATAATAGACTGAAGCCATTTAATTGGTTATCACAGGGTTATTATATTTCTGTTTCAGTGCTTTAAGAATTGAGGTTGCTGTCTGGGCAGTCAAAATGTTTGCCACAGTATGCTTTAAAATTGTATGTACCAAAAAAAAAAAAAAAAAAAAAAAAAAAAAAAACCCAGCAACAATCATAATTCTATTTAGAAAGTAATTTGTTGTAAAACACTAGAACAAAATCACTGTTTTCCTAGTCTGTGTTGTTCACATCGCAATTTCTTTTATAATAGTCCCTCTTTCTGAGGTAAGGCATCTGAGAGTGCTTTTGAAAACCATTCCCACACAAAATGCATTCATCAGTGCAGACAGACAAATGAGAAAGCCATAATGCTTCAGCAGCACCCCACACAAAAACAACAGAGATGCAAACAATTTCATGTTGATTTTATTCCTAGCTTTTTCATGTTTGGTGCCAGTTGTTGGTTATTAGGGCTGTGTTTAGTAATTGTCTATCTGAGATGCTGCCAAGCATTGCCAGCCCAATGGATTGATCCCTCTATCCAGCAGAGCTCAATCCTCTTTGCTTTCAGCTGGCTTGAGTGGTGAAGTCCACTGGTCTCCCCTGCAAGGACATTGTATGCCATGCCAAGCAGGCTGCAGCTGCAGGGGCAGAGCGGGACCCAAACAAGAAAGGGAGGGAGAGGACAGGGTGTTCCTCCACCAGCCTGGACCGTGAGCAGATCAGAACATGAGTAAAAGGGCAAAGACACAAACACCTGATCCAACATTACTACCCGGGGCAACTGGAGAATTCCAGAAGACCATTCTGGATTAAACGTTGGTGTACACGCATTACTAAGTTGAAATAAGCAGTAGCGCTGTACAGTATATCTCATGATCTTAAAAGAGCCACGTAATATAGTCATCTTACTGTTCAGTTTCACTGGGTGAATCAGAAAACACCCCCTGTGTCCTCAATAGAGCTCTAGAACATGTCATCTCTCTAAGCACCACTGGTATATCAGAGTGTAACTATGAAACTGTCCTCTGGCAACACTGATACTTCAGGCCAGTACTAAGTTGCTTGTTAAACTGCAGTATTGTCTATTTCTTAATATTTTAGCATGCATGAAATGAAAAGATGCAGTGGTACATTACAAAACAGAGGGGGTGAGCCTTATGCACCACGTTTTACAGTAGATGATACGAAGGGCAGACAGACAGCACATCAGTCCACGTCTCACAATAGAAAGCTTTATTTCAGGTCCAGCTCCCAGCTGGTTTATCTGCCTCTGCTCCACACACAGCTGGTATGTTTACAAACACGCCATTGCCAGACTCAAGGACTCGGAAACTCTTGGCAGGGATCCCCCGGCAACACAACAGCAACAGAAAAACTGGAACTTGTGTTAGGGTATGTCTGTCTGTAACATTCCAGTGCGTCCATTTACTGAATCTGAGTCAGAGAAACGAAGTAAAAGTCAAGACTAACTTTATCACAGTTTGTACACAGTATGTTCAATTCAATTTCTAAAGCTATTCTTTGTCTGATGGCCCCAATGCTTTGCATTGCAATTCTTCTCTCTCAATATACTTTGTCCATTCATTTTGGGTGCAGTTATAAGGGCAAGGTTTCAACATGGGGTTTCAATAGGTGGTCTCTGATATTTGGTATAGAGTGGGATCCTTGACCTGATCCTGCACTGAAGTTATATGGCGAACACTGGGGGTGGGGGGTGGGGGGGTAGTAGTTTCCTTAACAGTGTAACTAACAGAAATGTGATAAAATTGTCAACTTTTTTGACGAAAAAGCCAATGTCTCTCCGTCTTTAGTGTCACATGACGCTGACCAACGCTGCTAATCACTGATTGATTGATTGACTGATTTAAGGCTAATATAAGGAATTTTAACTGACTCAAAGAACTGACTCTTAATCTTATAAAATTTCCAGCACCAGATTTGAAGCTGGAAGATCAGTAATTATTTTTTTTTTTTTTTAATATTAGCTTCCTGTAAATACCTGTACATGAAAATCAGTCTCCCAGGTCATTTTTGGGGGTTTTTGATTTTTTTGGTTTTTTGTACCAATTCCTGGACAGTTGTTTGACTACTTTCAAACACATGGGTACTCTGGGCTGGGTTGATTTGCCCAAAACTGGGATTAAACTTGTCTGCATCACCACTTTCGTTATGTCAGAACGGCTCTGGCTGAACCATGTGTTAGTAATCCGAGTATCAGCCTGCCACCCTATCACACAGCAGGAACGATGGACATTGCAAACATCACTCCATGCAGCATCACTCTCTCAAGTTCTGTACAACAAACTGAGGTACCTAGGGACTGCCACCCAAGGAAATCTGCTCTCCCACTCCCACTCCCAGATAAATATGTTTGTTCTGGAAGAGAAACCGTCCATCTGGAGAGGGAGATAGAGACAGATCTAGCAGCTGGAAAACTTCACACTAATCTTGCATCACCCACACAACCCTACATACACACACTCGAGTTGAGTGACCAGACCAGACCAGACCAGGCTGCAGAAAAGGGGCTTTTTACACTGATTTTTATTTATTGGTTTCAGGTCATCAGCTTACGAGAACTAGTAGTCACCCCTTCCGTCTCAGCCAATCAAAACACTTCATTAGCAAACAGTCTGATAAATCTTAGTTTGTCAGAGCAAGATGTGCCTTCTCAAGGACAAACAGCAACTGGAACAAATTCAACATCAACCACATTTTTCACTGGGGAGGGGGTTTGTAATACTGTCAGGGAATACAGCTTTGAATTGTCATCAAAATATGCACAGTATTTATCTTCCTCCTTTTTTAAATAAAGATGATTTATTAATATTTGTCTTCAACACAACCAAAGTGCAACTAGTCATTAATAAATGGACAATAGGAAACTCGATCCAGTATGTGTTATTAATTTACAGTGACAGTGCTGGAGGGCAGAGAATGAAGAGTTGAGGAAGAGAACTGGGTTCCATTACCATGTGCTCTGCAGGGCAACTACTGTTACCTCTCTAATGAAACTTGGATCTCCCCCCCTCCCTCATTTTACCTGCAAGCCCTCCCTCTCCTTCGTCTTTGCAATGGAAACAGCACATCATTAAAACGCTGGCTTTCTCAAAAAAGAAAAAAAAAAAACAGCTGGTGTGAAGAGAACAGCAACATCCCTGAATGGAACTGCTTTATCCTGGAATATTGCATTGGATAGCGGCTGTGGATTGGGTCTGATAATCGGCTTCTCCAGCAATCAAATGCTTCAGAACTGAGATTCTCGAAACTGTTTTTCTAAAACGGACTTCAGGTTCTGATTGAGTTCCTATATATATGCCCAGGGCTCTCACGTCCTCTGGTTTGGCTTTGAGCTCCGTGCCACCTGCAAGCCCCCCTTTAGCCCAGTGGGGAGAGAGTGAAGGGAGTCTCCGCCCTGGAATAAAGAAAGAAAGGCTTCTATTGTCTGAGTATCATCCTCTAGGTATTCAGCCATGGCTCTGCCAAACCTCACAGAACAGAACTTCTGACATCCCTACCTCACAGAGCGCTGCAAGCACAGCCCCACGAAGTTGCTATGAAGAGTCTGCTTAGAGACGCAGACCCACTGAGGTGGCAAGGAGACAGGTGCAGCTTTTCAAAAAGCGCCCCTGCTGTTCTTCATGCTCACAACTGTTCTGGAGGAAATATTTCCCTCTCTAACCTGTCCAACAGTTGAAACTGAAAAACGCCATGCTAGCGTAATTATTAGGGGGAGAAGGAACCGTTGCGTGAGGAGGAACAAGGAAGAGAGTGGCACTTAAAAAAAAAAAAAACTTCTGTCCATTTCTAGCGGCGCATCACTGTCCGTTCCTAGCACTCCCCTGCAAGATCACAGTGCCAGTAACCCTCTGTCTGATCCTGCTGTGTCTACACTCCTCTGCTGTAATACAGACAACAGGCAGGATAACGGTTTTGCCATAGCAAAACAACAATGAAATAGTTTTACTCTGCAAGACCTCCAGCAGCTGTGCTCTGCCCAAGTTCCAATAAATGTTGGTATCAGCCATATTCAATGGTACTACAGGATTAGCTTGCGGAATTGGAAACTGACAATCATTCCTGATGCAGAGAGGAAAATTGGAGCCCAACGGATTGCTTTATATCAAACACGTCTAGCTAAATTTAGATACCATGTCCGTCCCTGTAGGAATGTCCAAATCAGATGCAGCATGTCTTTTCCACTGTTTGTGTCTGATAGAGGTGCTTCTGCGGCCAAATGTAACAGCTGTAGGGCGAAGCACTGAGGTGGAATTCAAATCCTTGTACACTCGCTCCCAGTCCTTAGCTATAACCACAAGGCCATTTATTATCGTGAATGTATGCTAATTCTACCTGCCAGCATGCACATAATACAATACATGGATCTTTAACACTAACTATTATTTTTCAGTCCTAATCGTGACAGCTTTTGAGAGCTCATGCTGATTCCAAAGTGATAGAAATTGATGTTATGATGAAGCCCTCTGGTTTTAGGCTACATGCATTGATTTTAAACTGCTCAGCGCTGATTTTTAAGCTGCATCAACTCGATGGTAAATGAGACAATGGATGGGAAATACAGCCGGCCACTTCAGAAAACAGCGTATTGATTTTGAACACTACATATTGAGATTGGCAAGCTAAAAAACTTTAAGAGGAAGCCAATTGGCATTTATCATTTTGTAAAATGAAAAATAATGTGTAATTTAAGGTAGAGGTAACGGAAAATTGTCAGATACAGACAAAGACACTTTGAATCTTGAGACTGCCTTCATTTTAATATAACCGAATGCACTGTGATTTAGATTGACAGCATAATATATCATAAATCAATCATCACTGCAATATTAATACACTGCTATTTTCAGATTGCAGTCAGGCGCACACTGCTGTGTAAAAACTTGCCTGTGAAATGCACACGGAAATATATGCCTGTTTTTTTTCTTTGCCCAAAATATATTGTTACCTTAGCAAACACATTTTTCTAATCACAATAGATGCAAACAATAACAAAATCAAACCATAAAATACCTTACTGATTTAAATTTGTGAACTGTAATTTTTTTTCCGATGGTGTTCTCAACTCTTTTAAAAAAGAAAAAAAAAAAAATCCCAAAACAGGTCACTCCATAGGTATTTTTTCTATTAAAAACACACACATATTGTACCTGTGAGGCCCTACCTCTACACACACACACACACACACACACACACACACACAGTTTCTAACCTGCTACATTACAGCCTGCTTATAGAAGTGACACGTTCCCCACTGTTTTAAAAACGGAGAAAGCCTGAAGAAAACAAATGGGAATTGGAAACCTTTTTTTTGTCTTTTCTTTTTAGTCGTCCCGACAGGAACACAAAGCATGTAGTCCGATGTTTCTCTCGCTCTCTTTCACTCCTTGCAGTCCACGCAGGCTCCTGTTTGTGATCTCCTAGAATACAGTGTGACGAGATACAGTGTGACGAGAGAGAGAGAGAGAGAGAGAGAGAGAGTGCTGCAGGGCAGAAAAGACAGACAAGAAACCTGAAACCACAGGTTGTCTTCAAACACTCTCTCTCTCTCTCTCTCTCTCTCTCTCTCCCCCTGACATCATATAATTTTTCAAGAAGAAAAGTCTTTCTTCATCTTAACATTGTTTCCCCGCCTAAAAGAAAATAAACTACAAACTCTATGTGATATACCAAAACAAAGAGAACAAAATCAAAAGCCACACTTTTCAAAAAACATTAATGAAAGACAGCCTTCTTACCAGAACTTTTTTATTTATAAGCTTTCAATCTCTCTTTCTCTCCCGAGAGCACTTTAAAACACCTTTCCGTCTAACTGGCTTTACACCAGGGGTCTCCAGCCCTGGTCCTGGAGAGCCCCTATCCAGCAGGTTTTATAGGTGTCTTTACATCATCAGTGGCTAAAGATCTGGAACACCTGTTAATCTTGACTAATTAAGCTAATAATTGGTTCAATTAAGTAACAGAGATTGATTGAAACTGAAAACAGAAGCCCCAGTAGCTCTCCAAGACCAGGGTTGGAAACCCCTGCTCTACACTCTATTGACAGCAATACAAAAGTCATGTCTTCCCATTCAATCCTATCAATCTACCTACATCCAAACACCCTAGAAATCAGCACACAACATGTGTTACTCGGTTTCAGCAGTGTCTCGCCCAAAACCCAGAACTAAATCTGGTATGACTAGGAGCTATTGCTACACAGGTCTATTTCAGTGGCATGAATAACAGACCCTTTTGATCTTTAGATTGATTTCCAGCTTGAAGAGATTACACTGCAGACGGTTTTCCAATTACACCACAACGTTTACATGGAACCAGGGCAATCTTTGGAAAGGGCTTGATTCCTCCTTATTTCAGTCTGTCTCGTTGTTTGAAGTTGATACTTGCTGCCTCTTGCCCTGGATCTGAATGAGACATTCTTAGTGTGTAATACCCAGGTAAAAAATGTTAGCAAAATTACAATGAACACTTCTCTACGAAACACCATTGAACACTGGACAGCAGCAATCAAAAACAGATTTCCTTTTTAAATGCTTGCTTTTGCCTCATTTTGTTGGGCTGGGAGGACAATGCCAAAAATTGCATATTTCTAACTTATTCTGAACTAAACTACCTCCCAGTCCCCTAGCTCTAACCACTAGGCCACACAGTAGCAGTCAATTCCATTTCAGCGTGTCTGTGGTATGCAATTTGGACAAGCAGAGAGGGCAGCAATCAGGTTTCATAGTTTACTTTTCCCAGGAACATACTAAAGTATGCACTATGCATATTTGGCCACATAATATATTTCAACTGTTAAATCGCCAAGTGCAGATTTGCACAAGAATATGTTAACATACAACATTATTTTCCTTGTTCCAAGAATACATGAATGTAATATTTCATTGAACAAAACCAACCAGGTTTATTATCATGACCCACTATGTCATACAATAATTAAGAGCTTAGAGTTACCAAATTACATTGGTTTACTGGTCAGCTGTTTTGATTGGAGTTACATTTTTCAACAGTGCCACAGAGGTCTGCATTTTTGAGTGGAGTAATCTTTCGTAGACCTGAATAGAGGTCAGTGGTGTTGAAAAGGAGAATGTTCACTGCAAGGCTGTTAGTAAACACTTCCCTGTGAGCCAGTGGTCAGGGGACCTCCCTGAACCTGAATGGTTATAATAGTAAACAGCAGGCTTTCAACAAATCTCTCCAGCGCAGGATGACGGCAGCGTAATGACTCCTCACTGAGTGACAGGACAATGGGGCTGTTTGGAGTCGACTGCCAAGGTCACGAAGGCTGAAGGCTGGTAGAAATTATGTGTAATTACCCTGTTTCCCACTTGAGAAACTTTACTTAAACAGTCTAAATCATTCCTAAATGCCCTTTAAGTTTCTTTAACCTGAGCCTCAGCATGATATGAACAAGGGTGTCTATCTGTATGACATGCAGGCTGTGTGTGCCCCTGGTCATCTTAGTGACATCACTGCACTGTCTTGGGATCATTCCAGGAGCTTGCTGCATAGTATTTCTCTGTAATAAATAATAATCTAATTTGTAATTGTGTTGCACTTGAATGATTTGAAACTGGCATTACCATGCATTAGTGATGACACAAGAGAGCATACGTATTTTCCAAGGCATAGAGGGCATAGAATAGAGAGGTTCATTTGCTGCTGCCCCTGCCCCTGATCAATATTAATACACTTAGGGGAAACATGCCTCATATTTTAACTTCCTGCATCAACCCTGTTTTAAAGAGCAGGTATTGTATAAGGAACATGTATGCACCTTTCTGTGATAGCTCTGGGTTTGACTATGTTTTCTCAGGGTTTGGCTTGTTCATCAGCCACAATGGGAGACTTCTAAACCCTGATCACCTTGAAACCGCCTAACTTAAGGAGGAGTCAAGAGAAAAAATCACTGATTTTGAAATTCTGGAAGTTAAGATCAAACAAAACAAGGAAAATATATTTGCTGCAGTAGTTGTTGAAATCAACATTCAACTGGTACTGCATTTTATGCGTGCCACACCAAAGCATTTCAGATTTTTGGCAAAACACAGTATTTTAAAAGCACAGTGAAATTGGCATTTTCCACCCTCTGTCAATCACTTTATCCAATTCTGGATCAAAAAAGTGGTGCACAATTCCTGTCTCTGCACAAGGAGTAATGGGCAGAGTATTTTCCACCTGGGAGATTACAAAGCATTCACTGTATACAGCCTGGTTAATTACGCAATTGCATTTTTTAAACAGGTAACCCATCACTAGGAGAGTCAACAGATTACACAATGTATAGTTTGCAAAAGGCAGGGAGGGTCACAGCGAAATCCTTTCAATGAGCTTTTAATAACTCAGAAACAGGTGCAACCGGAGATCAATGCAGGTCCAAAGGTAAAGCCCTAACAAAACATTCAGAGTGACGAGAGTTTAGGAGGTAACAGGATTAATCGAGAAACATGACAGATGCAGTAGGAATGAAATCAGACTGAGATCTGCAGTAGTGTCCTGCCAGAACAACCTGCACTCCAAGGACAGCTGCTGACAGAACCAAGCAGCCAGACAGGACCGTCAGACATGGTTAGTATCACAGTAATACCTTAATAAAGATTTAATAAGCACCTTATAAATGAGCACCAGTTTCCACTCTCTTCGGCCCTGTCACTTTGCATCTTAATCATGAGTACTTGAAGCTCTATCCCTCTTCTAGCAGATCTAATATATCTAAAGCCCCAGTTCAATAGTTCGCTGTACAGCACAACAATAGCACAACAGTGTGAAAAATAAAGGATGTGGGAATGGGAACGGAAAGGTTCTTTGACAGTGCTAATAAAATATAGTCCTTGCTCAGCCTTGGAAACCTACGTGAAATGAACCAGAAGTCAATTAGGTGTCAAGTTTCATGTGAGCACACATGCAAGCAGCTCAGAGACCAAGCCCCCTTGCTGATCAGCTGCAGACAGAGGCAGAGCTCCATGCCGTTACCTAGATACTGAAGCAGGGCTACAGCAATGACTGGGCGTAGTTACTGGAAAAGGGTCCATGAGGCGTGCACAGCTGACACTTCCCTGGCACAGATGAGAGGAGCCAGAAGGGATGATCAGATTTAACAATCAGGCAGCATGGCACATTTCACCTCTACTGTACACTGCCTAACCAAACCATAACCTTAACCCTAACCCAAACCCATTGCAATAGTCTGTATTTGTATTTAACGGCTCTGAGACTGAACATTGGGGTCTTCAGTTCATCCGTCTTTTTGTGGATTCAGTTTATGGGCTGAAAAAGGCAAAGAGTCACCACACAAGCTAAGGGCAGAGTCAAAAGAGTGACATATGTCATAAATCATGACTGGCATGCTTGCCTGCATGAGATCCACACCCGTTTCCTTTACAAAGTTCCAGTAAGTGCACTGTGACTAATGCACAGCTGTTCCATAGCTGGTGGAAGGTACTGTAGATGCAGGAGACTGCAAAGGATGCTTATTTGTTGTTTCTTGGTTCTGGACCAAAACCTGTAGCAATGGTGCTTGCAAGAGGAATGGCTCTGAGATCAACAAGCTCATTCTACATTTAAGATGAGTTGGCAATCAAACCCAGGATTCTACAGTTTTTTGTTTTTTTTTTGTTATTAAATGAAAAGCACAAAAAATAATCCCAAGAGGTTCCAAAAAACTTCATATCACTGCTGAGAATTTCCCAGTGATCTGAAGACCCTCAATTCTCATGCATTCAGGGAAATTAAACTGGGCTCTGCAGCGATGGGACGGTGGGAATGCAGTTGCAAGAGCCGGGCTTTCCAAATAAAAACCCAGCCGCAATGAGGCAGTGGGATGCCCTTTTTATTTGCACACTTCTGACAAACCTAATGCACTAGAGACAGCCTTCCTTTCCGTCCCAGAGACTCTGCAGAGACGACCGACGTGAACACAGAGACGTTACAGGACTGCATTCCTCACTGCCGTTTTACACTCACACTACTTCAGCATGTATTCACTGATTACCTTTTACAGTACAGCAGACAATGCATGAAAAGGAACAATACAACAACATGGTAGAACTGCAGAACTTATACATTAAAAAAAAATCATAGGAGATTTCTATAGTCTGTGTTTTTGTTCAGTCTCCCAAAACAGCGCCAAACACAATTCCCTTGCGAATGATCTGATTGGCGCGTGGTGGAAATGATAATGGTCATTCAACCATTTGGTGCTCATTGTTAAGGTTCAAGGTGGCAAATGATGCTGGATTGTTGGCTTACAGAAGGTTCAGGGGTCTGAAGCAAAACTAGCACTCAACAGTGTACACTTCTGTCTACACCCACACCTCCATGTTCACAAAGCCCCAGTTTCTGCTCTAATAATCCACTAACCACTTTCTTAAATTACAGGGTGGTGTCTGTGCTGTCAGTGCCAACATTGCATTTCACAATCACCCTATATGCAGTGCAATTTAAGCTGTACTATTGATATAAGTTACTGCGGTCAACACAGCACTTTACAATCTAGAAGCTCTCCAGAAACAAGCTTTTCTTAAAACAACATGAGCCTTTTTAGCCCATAGGGCAAAACTACACTTTCCAAAATGTCTCAAAACTACACTTTCCAAAATGTCTCTGCAACAAGACTGTTGTCTTGTTGCAGATAATTACATTTCATTACCGTGAATTATTAATGGATAATAGTGGCATACCCAGTGAATGCAAGAGAACATTAACCACGCGTGCAGCACGAATGTTTAAGGGTTAGACAGTGGTCTTGAACATGCGTTACATGCTACTGGAAATTAATATCAATAGCTGGACTGGCATGACATTCATCCCAGAGTAAGACAGATCGACAGGTAGAGAGGGACGCAGGCTGCTGGCTGTGCCACGTGGCAGGTTGCAGAGAGTGACAATGCAGACAAAGGAAAGGGAGAGCACTGTGAAGAATGAGATCCCAGGGGAAGGCTTGTGCCTGAATCTTGTAATCATCTCCTTTTAGTGTAATCCGTCTCCGGAACGCCATCCAGAGAGACATAAACTCTACAGGCAAGAGCTGGGCATCTCTGTGTAGCGGCAATGGATTACCAAGAATCCCTTTAATGACGTGCAAGGCAAATAAAAAGCTTCTGGTTATCATTAACCTGTCAACCTAAAGACCACGCCAAATCTCAACGTGTGTTCCCTAGTCTCAATGAATAACATGTTCTGTCATTGATCTGAAGATCTTCATGGCTTATCTGATGGACGCATTCCAGGCCATAGGGACACTGAAGTGAACATGATCTACTGTATAAAACAGCTCTGTTCTATGCAGTATATATTTAATTTCTTACATGTTTAATATTGTATTATATGTGCTCTGTATGTCTATCTTGTGTTTATATGCTTGGATCTTTATTTGTCAAATTTGTTATTCCAGCAAGCACTGTTTCTGAAAAGACTCCTCATGGCACATTGTGTGTACGTGAGGTGGGGGAGCTTATTAGCATTGTTCTGTGCACTGAAGCGCATAGGTGGAGCCTTGTGCACTGAACCCATTAGAGATTCACCGCAACATTCGTATCCACTTTGAAAATATATAATGCAATTCAACTTAGCTTGCCTGATTGCATGAAGTTTTCAAATACAAAAACCTGGACATTGGTGCAGGATTTTAGTCTTTGGAACTCAATTCCTTTGTCACATCAGATTACTTGAAATTGTCCTTACTGTTAGTTAGCTTCTGATTGCAAAGCTCCTTGAGATGGTGTGTGAAAACTATAGGAGAGTTATAGTTGTACTTCGAGGTCACCAGTTCAAATACAGCCAGAGGCAAACAAGTCAAAATCCATTTGGGGCTTGTCAGTTATGTGTAGACTGGAATGCATTGAATAAACCTGGTGGATAGGTGTCGTTTCAATGATGACTGCCAGCAGTCTTTGAATTTAGAATGAGCCTAGTTTCTAACGGACAGGTAATTACAGCACAGAAATGGAACTACTTAGGCACCTTTGCAAACCATGTTAAAAGGGGCTTTTCAAATAGCTGATTTCCACATCTGTTGAAAATTGAAGTATGGTTCAGTCCATTGGCAGGCACCAGACTTCTCAATGTGAAACCAAACGCACTTAGCTTGATTGCAAATGAACCACACTAAACTGCAGGGAGCTCTTCAGCCCTGTCTACACTGTTATTATAAATTCCCCATCCCTCCATCCATTTAAGGACAGGAACCTTTGCTAGCATCCCACACAACGCAGCCTGTACCAGACGCGCAGGTTAACTGAATCACCCCGAGCAACACGGCTGCGCTGCCCACCAGTATACACAAGATCAAACAGCAAGCCTTGATTACTCCACAGTAAGAACGGTTCTGCATGTGCCCAGCGATCACATCCTCACTATCATGGAATCAGCTGTTATGTCTTGTCTGTTTTCAGACAGCAGTGTAGTTGGAGATTGTTTTTCTCTCTCTAGAAGACAGGCAGTTGTGGTTTGCAAATTGGAGTAGAACTTTAATCGTCCTTTCTTTTGGTCCAATGCTATACTACACTACCACTATGTATTCTGTGATCTGGAGAAAGTACCAGTACTATGTCAGTTATGCCTAGACAATGCACACAATACGCATTCTTGTAAAAGCCTAAAAGTAACAAAATGTGATTCATTAAAAAAAAAAAAAAAAACCTTGATGCATTTCATATACACTGTTTCATAGGGTTGGCTCAGAGAGATAAACTGAAAGCACCACCAATACCCATTATAAAGAAAGCGTGTTTTCGGAGCAGTCACTGCCTGCTCAGACCTGCAGCAATCAAGAAGCCCAGAGCTGAGCTTGAATGATTTATTATCAGGGATTATTAAGGTGTTGGCTCGCAAACAAACTGGTGTCCTTAAACAATAAACTAATACAAAATTTAAAAAAGGCTTACCTGAAAGAATTCTGGCAGCAGCTGCCACTGTGAACCAGTCACACCTTGTCTTGAAGGTAAAGAATTCTGATTCTTGCATTTCTTTATCCTTCCCCCTCCCTCACACACACATACACACACAGAAGCTCAGGTGTGCCAGTTTGAATCAGCCAATCACCTGGGAGTGTACAAATCCTAGCTGACAGCCAAGGGGCAAGCAGACAAGACCCAGGAGACAGCCAGAGTCTGGAGAGATTGAACCATGCAGAAAGCAGGCATGGGTTACTGTATGGAGCCAGGCAGGTAGAGTTCTCTGTTTGGGCTTCTCAGAGCTGCTATCTGTAATGGACAAACCTGCCTGACAAGCAGAAGATGAGGAAAGGGACTGGAAGATATTTTCACACACAGGTTTCAGCATTGTCAAGGGTTCTCCCAGCTAACGCAACAGCCTAAGGACACCGCTATCATACACTAATTCCAAACGCATCAGATCACTAGATAAGTAATATGTTCCAGCGTAAAGCTTATTACGCTATATCTAAACTTATTTATATATCGTTCTTTCTTCAGGGCCCTTAGTAACTGTGTTATGTAAGGCATTGGTATTATCTTGGCTAAATGATCCCACAAAACGTTCACGATAACTGTAGTTATGCCATTCGAGCCTGGCGTTTCCGATACAGCATCTACCAGTCCTCCCACAGGGTTTATTCATTATACAAGCTGGCCTGATCCTTTATTTTTGTCCATTTCTACTCTTTGCTTGGTCACATTAATCCCCTTTACCCTGTCCAGTGGACTGGTTCTCAGCCATGTAGAACACTGAGATTAGGATTAGTCAACAGAACGATTCAGAAAAGGTCAAGAATGTCTTGTAGATATGTGTACTTTATTATTGTGGTCAATTCCCAATGCAGACACAATGCTGGAGGCACTGGAAACACAACTATTAAAGGGGTTCATGCACTTGGCCCAGTCAGATTTGATCAAATTAAAATCCTTAAGGAAACCAACATCTCTGTTAAAGCAAAGTATAAGCTCTGCTAATGCAGGAAGTAAAATCAGGCTTACTGTGCGTCTCTGAGGATCAGAGCACACGCTACAGGTCAAATGATTTAATGATTGCCAATTTCGGGCAACCTCTGCCAACTTTGTCATTCGTGGACTTGCCAAATTAGTGAATGAATACTTCGGAAATAATCCAAAATGAATCCAGGAAATGAGGAAGTCTGTAAAAGACCATGCAAAAATAATACATTACATGAGTTAAAAAAAAAAAAAAAAAACTACTGGAATAAGCATAGAAAAAGGGGTTCTTAAGCTTAACCGACAAAAGTTCAGGGCTGGTTCAGTGTGTGCCGGAGCAGGGAGGAGGTCTTTGTGTCATCTTTATACATTCTGACGCTGGTGCCAAGTGCACTCTAATTTACAGTAAAGGGGAGCGGAGCAGTGCTGGGAATAGCTGGCCTCCCATAGACCCTCGCACAGAGAGACAGAGACTGAGGATTTGAATAGCGTTTCAAGAAAGAAGAAATAGAGATTCACTTTTTATATACAGTGCTCCCTAGCCATTTCACAGTTTGATAATTCATTAATTCCCAGTAAGACCATGCTGATCGTGGCTGGAATCTCATGAGCGGGTTCAGTTTGAGTGTGTCTGGACAGATCAGGTAATGATATCTCCCTTCATTCAGACACACACACACATCTCACACTCAGCTACAGTTACAGGCCTTGAGTTACTCACTAGGAGAACATGCACAATGTGTTGTAACCTTGTCTCTGCAGTGAAGAAAGACACAAACATCACACTGAGGGCACATTTCCTGTATTCCTGTCAATATGAGAACCACAAGCTCTCAGAATTACTGTGTCTCGGTCTCCAATAACAATGAATGTAAATTAAATTTTAAAAAAAATGTCTTGAAAAGTAAGGAAAACAGTTACAAAACAACTCAGAAATGTAACAAATCTCTTCGTTTCACCATCCCGCCCACCTCCTTTTTAGACCTTTATAGATCTGCCTGGTCCATAGCTTCTAAAACAAATATTTGTCTAAAAAAATGTAAATAAAAAACAGGTACATTAACGACAAGTAGTTACGCTGTAGAGACAGTTTGCTTGCTCTCCATACAAGACCATGAGTTTATTTGTATTTTTTACAGATCATATCATTTTGCATCTACGGTGTAATGACTATACCTGTATTTTGAAGTGTACGCCAAATATGCATGCTTTATTGTTCCCAACAAATTAAAAACAGATGCTTTGTAAGAGTCTCCCAGAAGTTGAGCTCACACCCACACAAAGCAAAAGAAACTGCACTAAGCAGCCTGCAATAATTACGGATGGGTGCGATATCACTGTACAAAAAGAGGATCTACTCTCTCCACACAACTAACCCGGCTCTTGTTAGTGCATCGTTGCATAGATGATTGGAAGCTTGCCCAACTTGGTATTCAGATGCATAAAGTTTGCTTCCTCAATGGGATCAGCTCATAAACCAGAATAATCCTGACTTGAACTCCATGCCAGGCGTGTAAAACTGTGCCAAATGATTTGGTGATACTGTGATGTTAAACTGAGGACTCAGTTAAGACCACAAGACTCTTTTCACTTATCCAGACTCAGACACAGGACTTGAGAGAAACCCATTCTGCCACCAAAAAAAAAAAAAAAAAAAAACCCAAAAAACAGCATATCAGAAAATAGAAACAAACGTGTGCTACACAGCCACTATTTACCGCTGCAAAAGTCAATACCGTGATTAAAGTTGTTTGTTCATGAAGAAACAATTTGATAGAAACTGCAATAAAGTGTCTCTTTGTGTTTCTATTAGAGGAATCTGCTATTGTTAATTTGCAGATTAAAACAAGGGCTGGAGCACAATAACCCGCCCTAACCAATCAGCCGACACCAGAGAATCCCACTGGCCCTGCTGCCTGCTCAGACGGGCGGGGTTGCTCAGTGGGGTGTGGCTGCTCAGACGGGCGGGGTTGCTCAGTGGGGTGTGGCTGCTCAGGGGGGGTGTGGCTGCTCAGACGGGCGGGGTTGCTCAGTGGGGTGTGGCTGCTCAGGGGGGGTGTGGCTGCTCAGACGGGCGGGGTTGCTCAGTGGGGTGTGGCTGCTCAGGGGGGGTGTGGCTGCTCAGACGGGCGGGGTTGCTCAGTGGGGTGTGGCTGCTCAGGGGGGGTGTGGCTGCTCAGACGGGCAGGGTTTCTCAGTGGGGTGTGGCTGCTCAGGGGGGGTGTGGCTGCTCAGACGGGCGGGGTTGCTCAGTGGGGTGTGGCTGCTCGGGGGGGGTGTGGCTGCTCAGACGGGCGGGGTTGCTCAGTGGGGTGTGGCTGCTCAGGGGGGGTGTGGCTGCTCAGACGGGCAGGGTTGCTCAGTGGGGTGTGGCTGCTCAGGGGGGGTGTGGCTGCTCAGACGGGCAGGGTTGCTCAGATGGGTGTGGTTGCTCAGGGGGTGTGGCTGCTCAGCGGTGCTGTGTGATCCAGACATCAGCAGTCCAGTGGGAGCGCTGTTCACGTGCTCATAGTATCTGTAATTTGCTTGCTTTTCTTGAATGAGCGCACAAGGTCTCGCTATGATTAGATTAGCCGGGACCCTGGAACCCACTCCATTACAGCACAGAGCATCTGGAAGGCAAACGTGGATCACACATGTAGAGGAAGCATTTAGTAGGCTCAGCTAGCCCTTAGTGGACAGTAATCCAAAGAAGACATCACACAACTGGAGATTGCTTAAGTGATCTCGACACATCACTTACTGTTGATTATTACCTGTGATATCTGATTAGGAAATTGATTCCTGATGGCACCTCTTCATTCAATTACACCTCATTAGAAGCCTTTAAATAGTTTGTGTCTTACATGAAATACTGTTGTACAAACATGACATGACATGACATGCCCAAGACCAGGCCTGGTTAACCGGTCTGCTGTGTTGAGTTCTTTTTCCCAAACTGTCACTGCTGTTTGAGTGGGGTTATTTTTATGACAGCGTTTTGCAGGTCTGCATTGTCGAAAGAGCTGCAGCAAAGGCTTACATTTCTCTGATTAAGGCTGGATTCCCTCAGCCTAATCAAATCAACCGACATCTCATTTCTGAAGAGCACAGATTGAAAATATTTAATTGGTGTCAATTTAAACTAAATATACATGCTTCAATCCGCATTGCCATGCATTAATAAAAATACAACAAAGAAAAAACAGACTTAATGAAGTCTTATTATTGGAACCAAGTCTGAATCCATAAAATTCAGACATGCTCATGAATGCTGCTGTTTCTCATAACCTGGTCGTGTTTAAAAAACTAAAACATGGACGGCGATTAAAAATAGAGCTTGGGTCTTAATAGAACTTCAGTGACGGTTAAAAGAGTGTGATGCATATCTGATTATTTCATTTTGGCCCGTTCTAACCCTTGTCCATTTTTCAGTGGACACAAAAAGACAAATGTCAAACATATATAGCTGAAAGGGCTGTGTTTTTTAATGTAGCTGGTTTTGTTGGTACTGTACTATATTTCCAACAGAAGCAGTATTTTAATTCAGAACGATATGATTTTGAAAATATCTCTTACCAAATGAGACGGCTGTGGACACGTGGACTGTAATACAGGACATACTTTTAAATCCGGTACGTATTGTAGCAGTCTGTAAAATTCCCTGTTAACGACCCAACAGCAAAATGAAATCAGAATGTTACACATGCACAGAACTGCGTAAAATGTAAAAGGCAATGCAATTTAGAAAAAGATTAAAAAATAATTAAAACAGTATCCAAAGTCAGTATTCAAAATTGCACAATACGGTGCTTGAAAAAATAAAACTTGGGTTGCAGAATTGCTGTGACATTCGCCTTGTGGTTTAATGATGTCACAGAACCCCTTGATGCAATTGCTTTCTTATACTTCCCTGCAGCCCATCTATTATACTAAGTGTATATATCACCGTACAATGCTGTTAGATCAGTAAAATAGGTCTGATACTGAGCACCAGCTCTTTAAACTTGCTGCAGATTGAAGCTTGATGCTGGATGTACAACCATGTAACAATGGTAAGAGTCTAAGGGATCTTGCTTCCCCGCTATTTATTATGAACTTGACTTTGTGACAGTGAGAGAGCCTTGTGCAGTGTATCTA
This sequence comes from Polyodon spathula, assembly GCF_017654505.1. Lineage (NCBI taxonomy): Eukaryota > Metazoa > Chordata > Actinopteri > Acipenseriformes > Polyodontidae > Polyodon > Polyodon spathula. The sequence goes on from NC_054558.1 coordinate 7,166,280, forward strand.
CCTATTAATAAATAACACTGCAATAAACTGCATTCATTCTGGAAAACACAGATGGACTCCATGTATAAACAATTCAGAACAGAGAATGTTTTTTTTTCTCTCTCTCTCTCTCTCTTCATAACTACATTTAAATTGCAGATCAAGTTCTGTTTGTCCAGAATGTTTGGTTTAGTTCCCAGACAGAAAACTTAATAATAAATATGATCATTGTACCAACTTGTTTTCTGTATAGATTAATGAAAGCATGCATACATTGAGGTTTTAAATGGGCAAGCATCCCACGTCTGAAACAATGATTCCTGGTGCAGAGGAACCAACCCTTCAGGACACATTTTCAAAGCCATTTACTTCAAAACATCAGGAGCACCATTTTTGTCTGAATCGTAAAAATAAAACACAATTTACAGTTCTAAACTGTAGGTTCCTTCATATACTGAAGTGGATTTTATGATCATGTAGATCTTTGATCCACAACACTTACTACTACTAAATACTAAAAAAAAACAAATTCATTTAAAAACGTATAAGAAACACCTTCTGATTACTCACAAGCCACTAAGTTACTTTATTTCTGGTTTGGCATCTTTATTGAGTGTGTTTTTACTATCTGTAAAAAAAACACAACCTGACAATCAAGCCCATTATCAGTTAATACAGAGTTGCACACATAAAGGGATTATAACCTCTGGTCGACCCTAGCAGGCTCTCTCTCCCCACCTGCTTCAATACAATCTGATACAATGCTGCTCCATTTTGGACTCACAGACTATTCATTTATTGCAAAAACCCCTAAGGTTGTGTGCTTCTGTTATCTTATTAGCTCAGGCAACACAAACACTCTGATCTCAGCCTATTCCCTGTCTCTCGGCTCACTCTCTGTAACCCCCCTCCTTCTCTCTCGCCATCCCTCTTTCACACCCAAGGCTGGCCGAAGTCAATTACTTATTGGTTGCCGCGGAAACCCAGCAGGCCACTTATGGCCACTAGGCCCGTTTATTTATCAGCAAGGTGAGCGAGTTAACCCTATAACCTCAGCGAGTTATTACTCGTTGGCCTGTCCACTACCAGGAAACAACGAAGAAAATGCTCCTGTGCCTAGCTTGAATGCTACGGCTTTGTATAAAATTAAAGAAATGCCAGAGCAACTGTAGACTATAAAGAACTGGAAAAATATTCCAGTTAAAATGGTTAATGCCCATATTCTGAATCACCCAGACAAATGCACATAGGTCTGGTCAATTCCCTGTGGAGAATAGAAAATTGCTCAGGGAAGACTTTATATGTATTCAAGCTTCCCCACTAAGCAGTTGTAATACCAATAGATCCTAATAACCTAAATCCATGCATGCCTGACTGCCTGGCTGTACTGCCACTGGGATCAGGCTGCACAACAGCCAACCTGCAAAGGAGAGAGCTTGATGAGTGGGGCTGGGGCTGGACTCCATCATAGAATCCATCTCTCTCTAGCTTGCCCTTGAAGTCTGGTTAGATGAGACTGACACCCGACTAATCACCATGCCAGGGTCTGGAAGATTAATCCGCCTGCCGGGGAGCTGGATCTTAATGTTAACACTGAATCTGGTTTCGTTCACATTCGGCGCACATTCAAGGTGGCAATTCTGAACCATTTCATGTGAATTTTTATGTAATGTTATAAAAGCAGCAAGAAACTGCTTAGATTTCTTCTGCTCTTTATCATAAATAGTCTTGTCAGCTCATAGTTATTCATCAAATTCCACCCCCCCCCCAAATCTAATAAGCATTCTATGCATAATACATGAGTAACAATGGCTCCTTAAAACAAACAGTTACGCTAATGGTAATTCCATTGTTTGAGCCGCTGAATCGCTACGACAGAACAAGCAGCGAAAACGATGAGCTTTGATTCAATGCAATAGCGACATCCCACTGGACTGATATCCCAAGATGTAAGCGTGAAACATCACAACGCTTGTGATCTGATATTAACATCAACAATCCGTAGAACAAAGCAGGAACAGCAACTCAGGAGAATGTTAGAAGAACACGAGGAGTTCTATTATGCTTTGACTTCTAATCACTCACTTCCAATGCCAGCAGCAAGGAGCGAGTCCCTGAGCTACACAGACGATTACTGCAGACAGACGGCAAACACACACACACACATACATACATACACACACACACACACACACACAAACACCAATTAAAAAAACAGAAACTGCAGAAGCGCAGTCCTATCAGCTAGAATGAACTAGCATGGAGGGGAATACAAAAGTCTCTCATTATTCTGCTCAGCAATACAATTGAGTTTATTAGAAAAAAAGTGTTACACAAAAGAAAAAAAAAAAAAAAAAAATAATATATATATATATATTATTTTACTTCATCTCCTATTAACATTTATTTTTACATAATTATCTTTACATTTCATTCAAACCTGCTAGATACATGTCACAGTAAAGATTGTTTTAATGCGGTTTACTCAAGCATAATGCTTTTTCCTCATACCTCTTGCTATTGACATGAAAATGAACACAAATGATTTCATACATACATGGATTGTATTGAATTCTGACCGTTTCCCTGAAAGTCAAATCCTAACCTCTGGACTGAGATTGCAGTACTCTCTCGCCTGCTTTACTGCTGCTGTTCCAGAGCGAATCTGCATCCCATGCATTTTTAAACAGGGCTTCCAATCTCTCTGCATAGACACACACACACAGACCCTGGCAGCCTCTGCACACATGGTCCAGAGTAGCACTGCGATTCAGAGAGGAGCAAAACAGTCACTAGAGGACTGCAGGTGGCTGTTTATTAGCACAGACAACACCATCTTTATAGCGTGCAAATTATATACTGTGCATGAGCTGCAAGCATTTACATGATGTGGAAAAAAAACCATCTGGACAATACTGACTATACAATATACCCAGCCCTGCTGAAAAAAAATGAATACATCCCATTATATTTTGAACAAGGTATTGCAATCATGTACCATATTATTTTCTCTTAACATATACTATATATACATTGCAGATAGCTAGCTAGACAGATACAGTAGATACATATGCAGTAGATAGACAGATAGATGCACATTGCACAGTGTTAAACATGCCCCCTGTCTTAATCAAACCCCTTTCTAAGACCGAATTCATCAGCAGACTTACCCAGCCACCTGCTGTTCCTTCCTATTGCTTCGTAAGGTGCAGTACTTTAGAATTAAAATCCCTTTTCCCAGACAGCGTTGATCAGATCCAACATAGACAGGTACGGAGAGTCCCTCTCTGGAATGGACAGCAGCAGCCGCTAAGGAAACTGCAGGAGAGCTGCAAGAGTCTAGCGACAGATCCAACTGGAGAGGGATGCTGCACACAAACAAGCATCCTTTAGAGGAAATAGAGAGAGGAGGGAGGGCAGGCAGCACTACTGAGCATGCCCGGAGAAAATCCCAAGGTATTTAAATGTCACATGACACTGCCAGAGCTGTCAGCGGAGAGGGAAGGGACACCGGTTAACCCCGCAAATGCCTAAGTGGAAAATCAATCCTTCAGCCATCGCAGATGAAAAGATCTCTAATCAGCGACACACACCCCCAACTCCACCCCACCACCATGAACACTGTCAGTCAGGGTGGGTGTTTTTATTGGTTACATTAGGGTGAGCTTGATTAACCCCTTCACTGTCACAGGCCTCTCATCATATTCTCATCACTTAATGAAAGCTGTTAGGACACAGGATCCTGATAAGAAAAATTGCAAAAAAAGATGGATTCATGATATCCTAAAGATCTAAAACGATCTGCCATTATCAAGCTGTTGTTTTCTTCACTAATTACAATTAAAAACGCAATGGAAAGATGTGGCGTTTCAAAAGGGAAACAGATCTCTGCCTGTATGTCTGGTCAACAGGTGTGTAGGACTCAACTTGACGTGACTTGTAGGTTGTAAGATTCAACTTGACTGTTTCCGTAAAACAGGCATGGATCTATTGCAATGTTGTACTTATCACAAATTACTACTAAATGTTTTGGGTATTTTTTTCTTCTTTTTTAATATATCATTGAGGTTTTATAGGAAACCACCATGAACACACACACACACACACGGATATATATATATATATATATATATATATATATATATATATATATATATCCGTGTGTGTTCATGGTGGTTTCCTATAAAACCTCATATACAAATATAAGTTAAGGGTTGTTTTTTTTTGTTTGTTTGTTTGTTGTTTTTTTATGAAAATAAGATTTGAAAAATACAACTCCTCTTGTCCTGTCAAGGCTGTTGCGAAAGTGCGTATTGAGTACAGTATACAGTAATGAAAATGGATAAAACAAGTCGTGATCATGTGGAAAAGAGTGGATTGAAAAGGGGCCAAGTATCAATGGGATTACAAAGAAGTTATGATGTAATTTTTAAGATCACGGTTACCAGAGAAGCAATTATCGTGCTGCTGAAAAATTCGTGTCACCTAAAACGACACAGGCGGGGACAAAATAACTGCTATCGCACAGGCTCTCAGGGGAAAGCGTTTTGTGCACTGTGTGCGTTATCTGTGTTTCTTCATTTTCTTGCTTACCTAACGGTTACGTAAGTTAACAGTATTTCAGTTACATTACTGTTTTGGACAGAAACTTACAGTCATAATATCGGCACTTGCTTTTAAAATTATATGGAGACGTTAATTATTGTGTGTGAATCATCAGGATACAAAACATGTAAATAGTTGTTATGGCATTACCATATTGGAATATAAACCTGTATTTCTGGATTGCCTGATCAACTACATCGATGTCACTAAAATTATTTTGAAAAGTAAAGAAACGTTTATTTTTCCATATTCATTGCTTAAGTTGTCTTATCTGCTTACTATAATGCCATCTTATCAATCCTTGTGTCCACTGTACATTATTATGTTTGTAGTTTATTGTTTTTGAAAAGATTTCAGTGTCATCGTCAGTGGCCTGTGAACACAGACAAAATATGACAGAAACGGGTATTATAGGCCATAACAAACAACCACTAAACTAATATAAACTAATTACAGAGTATAGATACTAAAGCATATATTCTTGGTGATCAAACACATTACAGTTTTGTTAATTACACTCCTCATTCAGTGTTGCCGATCCGTACAGGTTTTGCAAGGTCCACAGCTCTATTTCTTGTCGATCCCCATTTAGTCGCTGCCTCTGTCGATCAGTGGGATCCCGCTGCTTCTCCAGCAGTTAAAAAATGTACGGTTGTCTTCCATGTTTTCAGCGACAGTTGCCGTGTGTGCAGTTTCATACGTAACTTCCGGTTTTATTTCGGCCCGTCCGATTTTTGAGTGGGTGTGGCCATACACCCCTCAAAATCCATCATATCTTGGTTGTTTAACCGCATGAAATCTATACAGAAATGTACTGGTGTGTTTGACCTGCAAGATACACTGAGATTCACTCAGCTCAATATGATTGTGAGCGTCTATAGGCATGCAACTGTACCTCAAAACAATACAACTACTACAGAGCTGACTATAAGCCACATACAGTATGAGTGCCAGTACTGTTACTGTATTTCAAAGCTTTTATGCTGGACTGCATAAAACATGCATGGTAATAAACTTGAAATCTCATATTTCACAGGTATGTTACCATGACCTTATTACGATTCCCAAAGATCAACTATTGCATCAGCAGCATCCACAGAAGTAGTCAGCAAATGCAATGATTCGAGATGCTCCCTGCTAAACCACTAACACTGTCACGTAACCCAGGCAGTTACAAAACTATCCACCTGTGTATACCTCCCAGGCAGACAAACACAGGCAATGTCCGCTAGTGGCAAACTACGGCACACCAGAAAACTCAGCGGCTCAGCTCACATTATGTGCACTGTTTAATGTTCTCAATCAGAAGCTGTACTTGAACCATTTTTTACACAGACCTCATTTTATTCAAAACACCCAGGATGCTAAGCAAAGCATCATGCAAATGCCGTTCCCTCCAACACTGAGCTCTCCTGTCCGAGCCAGACTCCAGTCCTTCTATCACAATCAGCATGTCTCTGTGGCAGGAACACGGGACACTAGCCCTGTCTCTCAAGCCCCCTAACCTCTGTGCCTGCCTTGGCTCGCTGCCTGTGTTGTAACACAGGGAGAGGGAATACAACGACCGGGCTTCTATATGCAACGTCAACCAGATTGTCTGAAGAAGCAGCTATTTTAGTTCCCCTGATGGAGTTACTACTGTAGTTTAGCAGCTGGTGATGAGAAGATGTGGAATTGAAAGATCCCACTCTACCACCATATTTAGGCCATGCAATTTGAACGCACCTTCTCACCATTCCCTGAGCATGCTCCTTTGGGATTCCTGTTTCCTCCGCAGCACCAGGGATTCTGCCAAGCTCCCACGTAATCAGCTTTCAGTAGGGAAACTAGACTGTCAGTCTTCTGATGTCCTGGCATGATAAGCCTCTATCAAAGTTGACGTTGATGTTTTAGCTGCTCCCATGATACCCACCTCCAGCTATGGATCTCAATGTCAGCCAGGTGCGGGGGGTGGGGGGGTGGGGGGTTGATAGACAGTGACATTCCTCTGAATGTTTCCGGTTTCAGTGAATGCAGCTGCATGGGGGTTCAACACAATCGAACAGTATGATTCTTAGCCTCTGGAATGTACAGTAACTGGAATATAACAATACAGCAACATCTCAAAACAACCCCTATCAGATTTAGACTGAGCTCAGAGCCTTACTTGAAGTATGATTGGGACTGATCTCAGTATAATGCAATGGGTACAGTAACTATGAATGAGGTTCATTTTACTACAACACAGCAGTACTTGAATCATCAACGTCAGATTACCCAAGCCATACTATCCTGACTGTTAACTACCACTATTTTAGGCTTAGATCTATGAACAGACATACGACTTCTGAGCTGGAAGGGATTGTACTTGTCTGACATCAGTCCTAGTAATTAAAACTACATCGATGTCACTAAAATTATCAGGACTGTGCCAGCAGCAAGCAGGTCTTAACTGAACTGACTGGAGTTATTGCAGGAGTTAGCCAGTATGTAACAAGTCTCACACCAGTATGTATGATTACATATCTTTATGCGGGGAACAATAGGGCAGTTCCAGTAATCCTGATGACTAGTATTTCTCAGTAAAGTCACATGTCTCACTTCCTCAGAAGGCTTACCTCACGTTAAAGAATCCCACCAGCATTCTACAACACATTCCGTGGGCTGGTGACTGCTTGAGAACAGCGCCCCCTTTTGGATACCTGTAATCACTACATCACTTTGCACAGTGTTACAAAAACACTAAGCCAAGGACTCCATTAACTTCATGGCTGGAGGGGAGGATTTGAGAAATGACTGTAATTTACACGTTGAAATATGGTGCCAAACACTGGTGGAATTTAATGAAGGGCTACCTCAGTGAAAGGGATAATTAAATTCTATTGTAACTCTCTGTCAATGTTTAGGTTTGGATTATTGTCACCCCTGGCTGGTACAGTATCTTGTTTAGGTTTTGATTATGGTCACCCCTGGCTGGTATCTTCAAGATTGTCAGTTGTTGTTGTTGTTGTAGTGTATGAGCTGGCTGTGCTGTCACTATGATGAACATCTGGGAAGGAAGTGTGCAGGAATGCATTGTTCAGCCTTCCTGAAAGGGGTTTGTTTGGGGTTTAAGGGAGGTTATGTTATAGATAAAGGAAAAGCTACTTGTTAGGAATTTCTGGGAACTTTTGTGGAACAGATTTACATTTTTGTATCATTTTTGTTATTACTAAAACTTATGTTTCCAAATAAATTAGAAGATTAACATTCAAAATTGCTTATACCTAGTTTAGGAGCAACACAGTAAATCTCAATACTGTAATGTTTTTTTTAGAGAAATAAGCTAGGGGTTATATGGAGGTCAGCTAATTTAAGTGTTTGGTTAGAGCTAGCGCGGTACTGTGGACAGATCTGTACCAAGTAGAACAATTGCACTGTGCGTTTTTCACGTAATCAGTGTTGCAACGCTTCACCCCCAGTGATCTGTAATTTACCAGGGCTGACACCATGCTTCTGATAAGTCTTTGCTATAATTTGGTATGCTTTTGCCATATGGGCTGTATGAAGCCCTCTGCTTACCTGGTACATGAAGTTTCACAATGCAAAGGTATCCGGCGCATAGCGTGGTGATCCCAGTGGTCTTGTCAGTTCTGAAACTGGCTGTTGTTCCACTCTTCAGGATGCAGTCAGCAGGTGCAAGATGCTTTAGCCACTACAGACCCTCATTCCCTGGATAATAAGGTCGCTTGAAACACTTAAGACAGGTTGCAACCCTACCTGGAACTAATGTAGAGACTCCGTTTCAATTTTCTGTTTTCTCTCGATCTAATCCTGTTATACCGGTATACCGACTTGTAATTAGTTTATTTTTCTACTTAACGTTGCTCTATTTCATGAAGCCACAAGAGGGCGCCAATGATCCACTAAATGGATTTTCTATGCAACTGTACATCTGCTCCAGTTAATGGTTCGGGTAGCATTTATGTTTATTTTGTTTAAAAATATGTCTCAGATATATATATATATATATATATATATATATATATATATATATATATCTAATAAGAAATTCTAAACCGAAACAAGGTGGCATAACAGCCTACATAGATATATACTATGATATAGTGAGGTCATATAATATAGCTACACACACTGATTCACATGACCACATTCGTAATACGGAGCGTACACTCTATATATCTATTCACACACACATATATATATTGCATAATGTGTGCAGTAATTTAGCACAAATACATGTTATGTAGCAGTGGACTCATTATTTTCCTGTAATTAAAATGACGTAATTTTACGTAATTACATGCATTGATTTTTTTTTGCAATGTTACCACCCTTACAATAATATATATATATATATATATATATATATATATATATATATATATATATATATATATATATATTAATGACTTAAATATTATTAAGTCAAATAAAGACTGCAACCTGTTATGCTTCTGTTTTACACGGCTGGGTCAAGAGTTTAGACTAGAACTCCTACACGCAACTACCTTTCTGTTTAATTTTGTCTGGAAATAAACACAGAACCAAAAGTAAAAGGGTGAATTCATTTTGATTGCTGTTTTTCATTTGTATATAAATACAATACATATAAATCTTTGAAACCAGAATAATCCCCTGGTTTTTATGTCTCTATTTACCATGTGATCAGCACAGCCTCTGCACACATCTGTCTTTGTTTTTATTAAAATCAGCAGCAGGCTGTGGGATCACTCTGGTTCCTGGGGATTATATTTAGGCAAGGGTAGAAATTAAGAGGGATTTCTTTCCTAAGAGACTATACAAAACCCAAATTAAAAATACCCCAACCCCCCTAATCCCAGGGATTAATATTTCAATAAGCAACACCCTCCCTGCCATGTTCTTGCAGTTTCTGTTTCAATGCATGGGTGACAAGTCAATTCAGTGGGTATTCAATTTCAAAAGTTAAATGCACCCATACAGCAACAGACTGCCCCTGCAGGTAAACAATAAACTGGGTCTACCAGAATCCCAGAGTGGTGCGAGTGGAGCGTCTATATTCTCTACACTTTAGCCTGCCAAGAGGAAAGGATTTACTAGTCGACTGCTTAATTGCAGAGTGGCTCAAACTAGCAACACAGCTGAGATAAAGTTTTATCAAAACCACACTTACACAGAAACTAAAAGTCTGATGAGACTCCCTTCTTTATCACCACAAACCTGCATGCCACATCAGACTCCAGGCAGCGCTAAGGGGTTCTCTGGCAACTAAAGCAGAGCTGCATCTATATGCAACTGCAAAAGAAACAAAGCTGGGTTTATTCCAGGCAGAGATTATGAAATAAAAAAAAATAAAAAAAAAACAGATCTCTCTTTGTTCTTTGGCAAGACACAAGGGCAAAGAAAACCAGACTTACAAAATTAAAACACACCCCCAGAAAGATTTGAATGAACTTTTTTTTTTTTATATAATTGTTTTATTATTTTTAAAATTTCTGATCAGAAAAAAGCAGTTTTTTTTTTTTTATAAATGAAGCTTCTGCCACTATGTTTTCCTTTGTCTATTGCAGAAGCACTAACCCAGAAAAAAATGGAAGTTATACAAAAATAAAATTTGATATAATTTAACTGTGTTGAATTAAGAACAGCTGTATTAGTTGTTTGTATTATTTGTTATTACCATTCCCAAAATACTGGAAATACCAGCAGTGGTTTTATGATGTTGTGCTGGCCCCACCTATGCTTGGAATAGCCACACCCTAGCTCATGTTGCTTCCCACACACCTTTTTTATATAACATGCTTCTTACACCATAGACCTAAAAAAAACCATGAGGGCCGTCTCTTATTGCAGATTAATATTCCAAGTGAAGGCATGAGCTGCAGTTATCAAAGTGGGCCTAAATTGCATGCATTAATGAGCCAGCGACCTGGATCAAGTAAAGTCAGGTTTAAACCACAGCGGATTTAATTAAAACAGAATTAAAAGAGAAACGGTTGTTGGTTTCTTCTTCTTGTCATATGGAATGGTACGATTCCTAATAATGCTAATTAAGATTTCTCCACTTGCCTCATGGTGTGCGATTTTTATTTTTCTATTATTAACTGATTCAGAAAAGAAAGAAATACAATTTGTGTATGTCCTAAAATTAACACTGAGCACAGTTGATGCAACTGCCTTTATATTCAGTAAAATGAAAACACCTTAGTCTTGGCAGACAAACAAACTGATAGTTTTGTTTTCAAAGTCTTTTAAACTCAACAGTACATCCACAGGAACCCCAGGAATTGGCCAGTTCTCTAAATAACATACCGTGCAGGTATAGCCTAGACCAGCCGAACCCATGGTTCTTTTTAGAAAAAGAAATTTGGTAGTGTTATAAGCTGATCAGCTCCCAAATAAGGCTGAAGCACAAAAACACACGGTTTAATAAGCAGGAGGCGGCTTATCGCTGAACACCTTTTCAGACATTTGCATGAAAGATTTAAATACTGTTGCTTCCTGGTGGGTTTACTCCTATGGTAGTCTATGGGACCGACATCACAATAAGGAATTATACTTGTAGCCAGTGAAGAATCAAAAGGAAGGCCACTGATAACATTTAGGCCATGCTGAAGTAAGAGATGCAAATCCTTGGTTCTAACTCCATTAAAACTACTACTGTGCAAAGACTGATATCGCATCAGATCGCTTGTGTCATGAGCTGGCGTCGAACCATGGCTAGTGACCTGTGACTTCACTGCATGCACTGGGGTCTGAGCTGAGACCATACCCGCTCACTGCACACAGCTGAAAATGACCTTGCAAAGAGGTATAGCATATGAGGGGGCCAAGTTTAGTGCAGCCTAAACCCAATTTCTCTGAATGGGATTGACAAGTCTTATTGAACACTCTGCTCTGGAACTCCCACCTCCCTGAAGTTTAAGGTAGATTGAGCTGCTGTCCCTTTTTTTATTTTTTCAGAAACTCAGCATTTCTCATACAGTCTTTCAAAGACCTTCTGCCGGTGGGCTGGCGCAAGGCAGCATCCAACTGCGTCTTCTGTTTCCTGGACCCGCCTCAGAAAGCGGCAACGGTCGCGGGCCAATTCTTCCCAGGGGCCACAGCGATCTTCATCACAGCTGGCATAGAACTCCTCTACCTCGTCCACAAACATCACCTAGGGCACAAACACACATGAACTCTTAGTTACACAGGATTAGCATTACAAAAGAGGACCTGTAGCTATTAAGATAATTAGATAAGGGTCTGGGAGGGACCATACAAACTATATTCCCTGAATAGTTTACCTAGTAGGGCCGGAAAATGGACTAACAACGACCAACAGGAATACAGCCACCCTGATGACTAACAATGACCAAGAGAGATTGTGTATCATGCCTACAACATGTAGTCTGCAATTAATAACATCTAGGCAACTGCTGCTCCCTTGAACAATGTTGCATCAGCTGATCGTAGCTATCAGCCAGTCTGTTGCATGGGGTTTACATCACTCCTCCCACAGCACCCCAGGAGTAAGGTACATGTGTGTGTGTTATCAACACGCTTGTAGTTCCCTGTGGTCTTTACATCACTCCCACAGATGCTCAGCAATCTGTTTGGGAGACTATTGGAGAATCAATCAATGTCCGATGCCCGCGATTAAGGTGGTTAAGAGCAGGGTAAAGATGCAGAGAATGAGGAACTCAGTATAGGTGTTGTCTTTTTATGTGCAATGGAATGCAGTATAAAATTAAAAATGCATCAAAATCAACAGACCTTGAAGAGCAGCTAGGTCTCAATGCTTGGGTGCAGATTATAATTACACACAATATGCAATTTTGTACTTTGAAATATGATTTACTAAGCTTTTGCTCCTGTGCACATATAGATATTATTGTAAAGCCATATTAACAGTCAAACAATGATGTAATCTGTATGGTCTTTTATGTAGCACACCTGGCTGTGCAGCTTAATATGCCTCAAAGCTTATGGAACCCTCACAGATGTTTTATTTAATGGGGCTCCCAGGGGATATATTTACTGGAGTTTAAGATTTGAAATCAAGGCTATAGTTAAACCTGGAATAGCTCATAATGCTATGCAACTTGGGGATTAGTACCTTTTTTTGCTTGCCACATCTGTTGCTCGACTTCTGCGCTTGTTCAATGTGGAAGGTCTCGGAGAAGCCGCTGTCCAGTCTTTCCTCTGCCTCCTCCATCTGCATGCAGGGTGAAGGAGCTCTCTTGCCCGCTTTTTGATTGCTGCTCGAGGGGACGCTACACTGCTCCCTTACCTGTTTAGTACTGATGGGAACCATGAAATTCAGGGGGCTATAGGGGTCCCCTCTGCAGCTGAAGGAATTCCATAGTTTGAGACTCTCTGCTTCATCACAACTGCTGTGATCATCCTCAGAATCCCATGGGCTTTGAGACCCTGGGGAGCACTCTGCATCTGTCACTTCCTCCTCTGTAGAAGTAGCAGTTACATCTTCCTCAAAGGGAGCTCTGGGTTTAACAGTCTGGATTGCTGCTGTAAAGTTTTGGGGGTTGTAGGGATCCCTGCTTTGACTAAACAAATTCCAGAGCATTTCTTTTTCTGCTTCCTCTGTCCCACCCTCTTCCTCCTCTGATTCGGAAAAGTCAGACGACCCCTCACTACTGAACCCATCATCATCATCATCATCGTCACTATCCCAGTCCAGGTCTGATTCTGACTCACTCTCGCTCTCCTCACTGCAGGGGGCGCCCATGATAAACGCAATGGTCTTGTTCTGGCACTGGGGGCTGGTGAGAACAGGCAGGCTTTGACTGGCGACCTCAATGCGTGCTTCCACATTTGAGTCATCCCAGGCCAGAGTGGCACCTCCTATATCCCTCTGTTCCATCTCCCCTTCGGGGCCCAGATTGCCATTGTTCACACAAATGAGGGTCTCCCCCACCTCCGCACAGCTCTGCTGCTCAGTCCTGACAGCCTCAGAGGAGACCTGGCTTGTACAACAAGCCTCCATTTTGTGGCTTTTGGAGCCGAAATGCTCCTCCTCCCAGCTGGAGTACCCATTGTCCTGGTCTGGGGTCAGCACTACGGCCTCAGTGCTGAATGTGGCAGTGGCTGTAACAGCCGCACAAGCACAGGGCCTCCCAAACGCTAACAGGAGCTTTTCAGCGAGAAGTAGTTCCGGTAAGGTCGTTTGTGAGCTTGCATTGTCAGGAGGGGGCACTTTGTGAAACTGATATCCAGCGTTTTCCGTACACAAAGGATCCCCTTCACTTGGCACAATGTGAACCGGAGGCATTGAAACAATGGCTATATGACTCGGCTGCAGCTGCTTTTGAAACCCTGTACTGTCCTTTTCTTTACTCTGTTGCACTGGTCCGGATCTACCCGAAAGCTCCGCTCCGTGTGCACCAATACCAGCAGTACTGTTATAACCAGTTCCCCAAAGATGTTCCCACCAGCTTCGTTTTACCTGCCCTGCCGTCGCTGCACCTGACGAAACCCATGTCGGATTGTCCCTTTCAAAAATCTGACCTTTCTTGCTCATCTCATAGCCGCTCTTGGCGTCCTGTGCCGACATAACGTTGACAAAAACCTGATTTAAATAATGCCTCGCTGCATATGCATTCGTAGGGACCGGGTCTTTTGAATACACGTCTGTATCTCTGGCTCCGTGTATCCCCATTACTCCGAGGCCGTCCTTGGTAAACCAGTCGAGAGACGTGCCGGTTGACTGGAGAGAAAATGGTTCCTGGCTGCCGCCGTTACAGTAGTTGCTACCATATTGATAATTTAACAAGCCGACAGGAGGACTGTGCTCCGTCTGCATACAATCCTCTTCAAGCCGGGCTAGAAACATCTGCTCGCATGCTAGGCTTTGCTTAAAAAAGTCCTCGCCGATCCACCCAGCCCCGCTGCTGGACTGGCTCTGTGTCTGATGCCGCCCGGGTAGGTATCTTTGCAAGAAGGAGAAATACGGCCTTGAAATCATTGAAGAGAAAAATCCAATCCACGAGCTATCCTGATTTCCAGGCTCATGAGAGGGCACCCCAAGCTGGGTCGAGCTACTGGGTCCACTCTACCGTCTGCTGCCTTGTGTCAGACTTGTCCCACTGAAGAACAGGGGTGAGAGAGGTTAGTTGTACTTCATTCCGTCAGGGCCGTGTACGCGGCCTGGTGAAGGTAAAGAAGAGGGAAGCCACGCCTCAGATGCCTAGAGTATGAGCTAACACTTTGACTTATAATATATAATAGAATGACACAAGTGTATGGTGGAGAATCGCTATATATTAAATATATAGTATAATATCATATATATATATAACTTTTTTTTTTTTTTTTTTAAGTGAGAATTTAGATTTTCAGATAAACTTAATATACGATATATTTTCTGTTCAGACGCGCTAAAAAAAAAAAAAGTTTTAAATAAACATTAAAATATATATTTTAAATCCCTTAAGTTTATTTTTAAATACAATAATAATAATAATCAAAAAAACGTTCCATATGCCAATACTTCCTCGACTCGATTTTAATTTCAAGAAATAAAACCGCAAAGCTCCATTATTACAGCAACAGTCCACAATATGTCGAATATTTTTCTTTTTTCTATTTTCTAAGTTTTTTTTTTTTTTTTTTTTCAAAGTCCATTTTAGTTAGCAGGAGCCGGTGTGTGTAACGTAGCAGCAGTTAGCTCGTCGGCTTTGCTCCAAGTGTGCGCAGACCTCCATCTCTCTGGCACTTGCTTCGGCAAAATTAACCTGAGAATAATTATTAACGAGCTTCATTCGGGCTGCCAGCTTCGTACAGATGGATGTGAGGAGGAGAGAAGACGGACACACAGCCGAGAGAGAAGAAAATCCCAATAAAAAGCCGGAATCCTGGTGGCACACTGAACTGAAAGCCATTTTCTTTTTTGCTGTACTCGTAGCCTTGCTGTCACTGACCGGACTTGCTGTGTTGCACAACCAATTATTACGGCAAAACAAATAATTCTGTAGGTGAACTCTGATTTCTTATTTTAAATCAGGCGTTTAACTCTTTCAACTCTCCTCCGACTGGGTGTCATTCACCTTTTTTTTTTTTGATTGTTTTATTTCTACTGCCTCACCGCTTTTTCTCATTGCCAAGCTCCCAGTAACAGCATTTCATCAGACAGTTAAGGGAGCGTCGCAGAACTACCAATACCAGTGACCTGCGTCTTAGGGATAGTCGTTCAAGTTACTATACGCTTACAGCAGAAGACAAAATATCTTGTTTTACATTACATACTTTTGAGCTGAACTGCTCTGCCGCTGTTTACTTACGCATGTCAACACTGCTTATGCAGCTAAACCTGACAAAGTAACCGTTGCCCCTAACAATACCAAGTGCTAGTGGAGGTGGAGGGAGTCAGATGGAAAGCAAGCTGTTTGATAGTATTACAGATTGGGATTGTATTCTAGTTATAAAAAATCAGCCTTAGTTTAAAATGAAAACAATAAACCGTTATAAAAAATGTTTTGGGGAACTTTGGAACTCAAAGCAGGGTCCGATCTTTATAATAATGCAAGTGGGAGTGCTGATCTAAAGAAGCCGGTGCATCCCACTATATTCTGGTATATATGCAGCCTGTAGCCTTTTCTTTGCTGTGTTTTCAGATGCAAATCGTTGATCACATGCGAGCCGTGAATTCCTTGCTTGCAGTTCCAAGAAACAGGCTGACTGCACTGCAAGCTGTTATTTATCACCGACCTGTTACTAAAACATGTGTTCATCTCCTATTAAATATGGGATTGCCTTATAGGCGGTTTACACACTGGTTAAACAATGAGTCAGATTTTTTCAAAGCATGCATCTGTTCGTTTCTGTGGTGAACTAGTAATGGTTTCACCTTGTTTATTCTTAACGTGTTGAAAGGGAGGATGTTAGTGAATGTTAGTGATTCTGCATAGCTGTGTTGCAAAGAAAATTATCTAAAATGTTACCTGATTTGATGATATTTAACAGCAATATTAGAGTATCTGTTTATTGAAGCTGTATACATCTATGTCCTATGGCTCAAATATATTTAGTACAAAATGTGTTTTTTTTTTTTCAGGCATCAAAGCATTGTATATATGGTTGTTTCTTCTGTATTGTCTGCAGGCAGTCTAAACAGACACCAATGATGACTGACAGACATGTCCCCTTTTTTTATAGGCACTCTAGTTGGACACCACACAGAGCTGTGCACCTTGAACTTGAACTTGTCAAATCTCCCAGCCATGTTCGTAGCTGTGTTCATTCAAAACAATACACAGCAAGATTTCTGCTAGTTATTTCCAGTCTCTCTCTCTCTCTCTCTCTCTCTCTCTCTCTCTCTCTCTCTCTCTCTCTCTCTCTCTCTCTGGAGAGTGGCTAGGATTATTCACATGTCAAGTCTGTACAGGACCTCCCCACCCTGATGCAACTCTTACTTCGGCTTGCGGTTCAGCGTTGTGTGTAGTCATGCTGGAGAGCAGCTGTGGGCACCATGGAAATCCTCCCAAGAGCAGATGCTGTGTATACCCCCGTGCAGCATGCATAGGACTAACATAGACCTGCTTCCTTCACCAGCAACATGCGTATGTGTGTGCACTGTGCCCTTGCTGTTATAGATCAATGAGGAACTGGCCTAAAAACCAGCACCCAAAGCATGGTACTGTATGTGTATTGGAGCTGGAAGAGGTGCTATTATAGGAATGGCCAGCTTGCTGTACTGTTTAGGGAGAACCCCTGTGCGATTAAGCATTTACCAGCATGGTGTAGGTGTGAGGAAAACATTCTGTGACTTAAACATAAGACTTAATCAAGTTTTTCAAATTTTATTACTTAGTGCAAATAAAAATAATAAAAAAACAATACACAACTTAAATAATTAACCTGAAAATCTAACACACACTTTGATAATCTACAATAATAACAATCATATTTACAACACACAAAAGTCCTGTTCAGTTTGAACTTCCATTCCAGCCTATGTTCAGACTAGGCAGGCAGAGCCACGATAAGGACCCAGCTCATGGGGCTGCTTCCTGTTTGTGTGTGGGGGGAGGGGTGGGCCCTCCACTGCTGGATAACACACACCCTCGCTGCCTGTAAAGTACAAACAGCTTCACATCGGCACGTCACCCACAGAGCAGTCCATAGCATGTGTAACATGTGCTCATTCATACTGACAGAAATACAGTATCCATTCATAAAGCCGTTCCCGCTGGAGATTGCAACTTCACTCGCTCCTCCTCCAAGACTATTCCAGTCCAGGAACATGATCCAACCACCCACCAGTCATTTATAATCCAAATAATTAAATACAATAATTAAAAGATCTGTTTGCAACAAAGTCCTGGACCAGAATCACGGGACTGGAGTTGCTAAAGATTTGACACTACAAGAAATAAGTATGGGGTTTACTCATGGAGTATTGTACCTAAATTCCATCAAATTTATAACTTAGCCATGGTGTTGGGCATTAAATAACCTCCCTATAGTGCCGTAATGGCTAGTGCTTGAATTTTGAGAACCCATTCTAGCTGGCTGCCTCAGCTGGATGGAATTTATCTAAAGCCCACACTGCAAGGAGGGCGTGTCCACGTGTCAAACCCAAATCAAGAAGGAATCCTCCCACCCAGCTCAACACACCTGATTAGGCCATGTGGATTGGTCAGATAACATGCGGGTATGTTGCACCATGGGTTATAAAAGAACAATTTTATAATAATTCAAAAATCACATATAATAACCGACTGAATTTCAGCACCTCGTGACAGTTTTGCTGGCTTCGTATCAGAGGTAAACCTAATGCACAAAAAACATAGTGGCTTCCTCCTATTAATTAATTATTCAGCCCAGTTAATGGGCACCTTGCATATAAAATCAAATATTGTGGTTACAAAAAAACCCCAAAAAACTAAAAACACTTTCCAACCATTTGGACTGAATTACCAGAAATAAGCAACAACAATACAATGCAATCAACCTGCACCTATCACAGCTTCTGTACAGATTAGGGACCCACACACCACACAAATAGCGCTGGATAGTGTACACATGGAGTGCAATGCCCCCCCCCCCCCCCCCCCACACACACACAGAATAGCAGGTGAATAGAAGTGCATAGGCTGCCAGCATGCTCGCCCTCCATGTTCACTTTCACATCACCTTGAAGCCCAGCATAACTGAAGATTTTCTTTTTTAAAACACTTTTTTTTTTTAAACATGCAACCATGCTGGCTTTGACCGTGGCACATCAGTGGCTATTTCCACTTGTCTTTACTATCCCGGGGAATCAAATACAAAGGGGGAGGGTAACTATACAAAGACTCCACGAGTCAACAAAAGCCAGTTGGGCTACAAAATGAAGACACTTGGTTGCCCAATTCATAATTCAGTATTCTGATAGCCGCAAACTACTGGCTGCTGGGCATCAAACCCCATGTACAGTACAAATCCAGAATCACCTTAAGAGAGACTGGGCAGGGAAAATCCATACTGTTGTACTATAAAACACACATGAGATACATACATTTATAAACTGTATCATATTCTATATAGTATATATTTACCATATATACTCTATAACGTGCAAGAGCTCACATCAAGCTCCAATTATAGAACAGAATTAAAAAGAAATAACCAGATTCCTCTATTTCTTCAAGCGTCTGTTTTGTCTCCCGAGTCATAAGCAACTCGCGGGATACAGTACAGATAGATGGGCAGATGCCATCAATCTCCAAAGCCTTCTGCATCTCCTTTCCGCAGTAAGTTTTGTAAAGATTAATCTGCATTAGGGGTGGGAGTACGTAGTGCAATATCAGAAACTGACAGATTCCGGGTGCAGAGAGGTGCATTACTGGAGGTATCAGAACTCCAGATTTAAAGTAGTTTAAACAGCAGAGCTGTGCAGAATACCCCAGCTTTCAGAAAGGTTTGTGTTGTGAAGGTTGAAAGTCTGAGCCATCGCAGTGACCCCATCTCCACTCCCCCACTGGGGGAATATTCTTCCTTGTCTTCTGAATCCCTTGGCTGTAAACTTCGTCCACCCCTTCTCTCTCCTTCACATAAATACACTCTCCCACCTGCGTCCGGTGTTCTACTTTTGACAGATTCTCACTCCTGATCCTCTCCCTCACACACCCCGTTCCCTTCCCTCTCTACCGGACTGTGTCGTGCCCGACCGTGCCCAGCTGGTACCAGCCCACCTTCCTGTTGCTGGGGTCGAGGTCTCGGAGGGCGATGAAGGTCTCCCCCAGCAGCGTGTTCTCCCAGAACGCCCCCTCGCTCAGCACCCGCAGGTGGATGACTCTCTGCTGCAAGTCCCCACGTGGGATACCATCATAGACCAGCTGGGACAAAAGCACACACAAAGAACTGTGAGCCTGAAGCCGACGCCGCTTACCCTTAACAAGCACACAATGTACTCTCCAGCCCCCATCTTTCTATATGTAAGGTGTTTGATTGCTTTTTTGTCGCATGCTATCTGCTTATTAATCTAGCTGCTTGCAATGAGTCTTTACAACATTTCAGGGTCAATAGTCCAAAAAAATCAGGCTGCTTACGCTCCACTTGTTACGTGAAGCACTGTTGTAATGTTATGCCCTGTTGTGTTTACTGTAAATATTTTTTGTAGTTCCAGAACTTTATTTGCAGCGATCTGGGTAAACCAGCTTGGAAAACCTTTGATTTCACATTCTCATTCTCTCGGGACTCATTGCCTTTCTCTGCCAATCAGTCTTGCTCAGACTCTGGTCTCGTTTCAAGTGCTTTGCGCACTACGCTCTCCCTCGCTCCCTACGTAGTGCGCTCTCAGACTCACCATCTCATTGTAGGTGGGGTTGCAGGTGCGCCGGCCCCCCTTGGTCTTCCTCTTGCTGGTTTTCTGGGGGTCAGGCAGGAGGTAGAGCTTGACATATGGGTCAGGGTCTGTTCCGTCCTGGAGGGGCTGCTGTGGGGGGACAGGAAGGGGGGGTTAGCTGGAACAAACGACACATTGGTAGCTATTTCTTAAATATCAGAAGACCTCAGAATGATGCAATCATGACACAAGCTCCTGCTCTAATATTTTCAATCTCAATATGATTGATAAACAAGCAACAAGCTGGAAAAGCAGCTGCAGTTGCCTTGCTCATCTTAGTATCCCTGGCGGCCGTACTCACCAGCCCACGGATGTGCATCACCATGATAAAGAGCTTGTCGTTCTTATAGGAAATGGAGAGCTTCACCTCCCCAACCACCCGACCTGCAGGGGGCGTCCACAATACCTCTGCGACGAGAGACACAAGGGGGAGGCAGGGATGAGACGGGACCACAGAGCTAGGGGTGCATCTACAGTGAGGGGCGCTGGAGCTCAGTTTTTACCGCAGCAGGATCCGTGTTCTGTCTATTACGTTGCTTGTTTTACTGTTGCCATAGAGATCTGTGTTGTTGCCAGGACCTTCCAAGGAAGGACACACTGTACTGTATAGTCCAGCCCTCAGGCTACAGCATGCTACTCAGCAGTTAGTAGTCCGATTACTCAGGGAAAGATCAACACTGCCTTATCTTTCCTGGCTAGTTAAGGTAACAACCTAATCAGGGTTGTTGCCCAGGCCTGGTGCTTTGAAAAACACTATGTAAATTCAGTTTGTAAAATATAAATTGTATTGTAAATAAGATAATTGTGGTCAGGTGACTCTGGGCTTGAATCCGTCGTGCTATTTTGTGTGAACTGAACACATTATCTCCAGGTTTAGGCACCACATTTTTGTGGCTGTTGGAAAGAGTCAAATCATATTGTAGGCAAGCGAAGGCTAATGTAAACGTGAAGTCTGCCATCTCCCCTGCTGGGGGGTAGCTTGTGATCTGCAAAGGAAGGCCAGAGAGCTGTGGCAGCTCCAGAATCTGATAACACCACGGGAACAACTCAAGAAAGAGCAAACAGAGGAAAAGCACCCAAGAGAAAAGCAGTGACAGACAGGGAGACTCACCGGCTGGTTTGGGCAGCAGGGCGTTGACTACTGTTCCCTGCCTGTCATCTCGAGGGAGGGGGTGGAAGAAAGTGTAGACGAGGTCACACTGCGGAGAAAGAGAGACACACACAAGCTGAAGTGTTTTTTTTCTTCTTTTTTTTCATGGATTGGATGAATAAGGGGAATGGACAAATGATCAGAAATTATTTGAACAGATGCCAAAAATAAAAGACAAGGAAGGGGCGAGTTAAGCTTAAAAACAGTTGGGAAAGCATACAAAACGTGCAGTTTCTCTGACTACCAAACTATTTTTGCTGTGTAATCAGTGTGGTAATTCCGGCCTGTCTGTTTGTAATCTGATCTCTTAAGCCACACACTCTGCTGCTTCTATAGTACAGACAGTAAACACATTTCCAAATAAAGAAATAAAAATACACGTTCACCCTTCACTGCTCCTCCCTCTCCCTGCTTCCAAGCAAAATAAAATCTCCATAAAAGTTAGCACTCATTTCCCCACAGAGTCCCACTGCAGTTCAAACTAGTGGTTCCTCAGGCACTAAGCTACACCAACCCCCTGCCACACTGTCCACCAGGGCTGGGGTAATTGTAGTTGGGGGGGGGGGTTAAATAGTATGTTGCTGTATTTGCACCTTTACTTAGTGCTTGGTTGTAATTCTGCTGTAATTGTAATTAGGCTACCTGTGCCACCTCGGGCGCTGCGTGCATCAGGTGCCAGACGTATCCGTTCAGCTCCTCCTTGCGCCTCTCTGCCATCGCCTCCCCGCGCGATCGCCCGATAACAAACCGGCTCGGGAAGCTGGAGGAGCGAGACGCAACAGGGTTTGTAAGATCTAATAGAACACACCAAGCAACGCAACGCAGCACTCTGTGTGCGTGTGGTGTAGGTGTACCTGGGCAGTTTGGAGGAGGGGAAGAGGAGCCTTAGTTTGCTGTGCAGCTCGTGAAACTCCTCAAAGCCCCGCTGCACAAACGCTGCCTCCTGCTGGCCGTCGCGCTCCACTTTCACAACGTAAGTCTGCAGAGAACAGGCACAGCGTGACTCTCACAGCACATGGGGGATACAGTGTGCATCAGCTAAATGTCTTTACAGTATAATTCTATCAATAGGCCTACCTATATTAGCTTCTATATATTTTATACACTTACCAAATTTCCATTTATCACTACCACCCTCCCAGATATGTGCAACATGCAATACAAATATGATTTTAGCACAAATTGTGAAGATTTTGCAGAACACATGCAATAGGATATTAAACGATACAGAAGCTATGAAGCTATGTCACTCACATATCCTTTGCTGGGGCTGTACGTTCTCTGGTATCGGCACACGTACAGGTTGTGGATGAGCCCGTCACTCTTCAGGCTGTGAACCCGCGGGGCAAAGGACAGAACGGGCTGCTCCTCCGCGGAGGCGAACTTCATCTGCGCCAGGTTGTGGATGAAGAAGTTGAGCTTTGTAGCCACGCTGCCCAGACTCGACTCAATCAACCTGCAACCACACAGAAAGAAAGGGTCAGTGCACAGCATCCACCACCCAGTCACCTGGAACCACAGGGCAACCTGCCAGATCACAGCCTGGACAGTGCACTTACTGTTGATACTGGATCACTTCCATAGCCATTCGTCACAACTATCTAAATGTTTGAGAATATTTCAAAGTAGTGCTGCTTTAATACACTGAGCTGCCTATCTATGATGTGCTGTTGTTAACACTGAATGCTCTCATATTCCTGCCGGTGCTCTGCAGGCTCACATGGTAGCATCTGCCTCAGACTCGTGCGGGCGCAGGGCGTCGTACACATACTTGAGGTCCTGGAGATCGGACAGCTCAGGGATACCACAGGATAGCATCTACACAGGGTCATGGAGGGAGGGCAGGGTGGGGTCAGGCAGTGGTCAGAGGGAACTTGGGTATCAGAGGTACTTATAATCTACGGCAGATATTTATTGTCCTTTAACATTTAACTATTCACTTTAAATCATTAGTGTGCCAGGGAATATAAGAGTTTAAGCAGCGTGCAGCGTGCAGTCACGGTTATCTAGACATGCAGTCAGCCTCAGCTCTCATACCAGCCCCAGCAGGTTTAGGAAGAGGTGTGTGTGCTTGCGGATCAGGTTGTAGGCCTCGCAGCACAGGTCCACAAAGTCGTGAAAGCGGCTGGACGGCTTGTCTCCCCCGTTGATCACGTACGCCATGTCCGAGGTGAACACGAAGGGGGCCCGGTCCCTGCAAGACATGAGACAGACCACAGCGCGTCACTCCGCCATTCATCCACATGGCTTCACTGGAACAGCACAAACACATAGCTAATATCACTGCTGATAACTCCAGATCACACTGGCCGAACACTTACTATTCTCAAAAGAGAAATACTGTTATTTCTCCCTATCGTTTTATCATCATCATCTACTCCTAAGCATCTCTTGCTAGAAACAGTACTCTCTGTTCACAGATATTCTCTTTCACTGGAGCTCTCTCGGATCCTCACCGTTTGATGTTGCCGAACATCTGCGCGTGGCCGAGGAACTTGCCGAAGTCGATGTGGAACATGTGCCCGCTGGTCTTCAGCATGATGTTGTCATTGTGCCGGTCGCAGATCCCCAGGATGTAGGTGGCCACGCAACAGCCTGCGCATGAGTAGATGAAGTTCTCCACAGCCTAGACAGAGGGAAACAAGATTAATTACAACACTAAATCAGGGGTGGAAATGAGACTCCTATTGCATAGCAGTTTCACCCATTCCAGGTTTTAATACAAGTGTATGGGTAACAAGCTCAGGTGTGTCTTATTAAGCTCACAGTAAAACCAGGAATGTATCTGTTATGCAATGGGAGTCTTATTTCTATCCCTGCAAATGACCCTGCTACAAATGGTTTCATTTTCCTGATGGTGGAGCAGACTGGCCCCCTCTCACCTTCTCGTACTCGTCCTCGTTGGGGTTGTGTTTCTGCAGCCAGTCAGCCAGCGGGCGATCCTTAAATGAGCCAGTCACTCCGTGTTCCACCTGGATCTTCCGCAGCGTCTCTGCGTTCGGGATCATCTCCACCATTCCTGCAGTGCAAACACAGAGTGAGGTTTATTACACGTTTACCACTGCTGTCTCCGGTACTACAGAGCAGTAGAGCAAGAGAGACCCCCTCCCCCCCCCCCGTGCCACTTCGCACGGCAGGGTTTAGTCTCTCACCTCGTCCGCGGCCAGTGGAGAAGCAGCGGAATATGACCATCCTCATGTCCAGCCCCTCCTGCACCCAGATCTTGTTCATGATGCGAATCATCTGCAGGGTCAGCATGTCCTGGCGAAGATCATCCCCTGACTGGACACAAGCACAACGAGGGGTGGGTCAAACATAACTAAAATCACACAAGAGCAGCTTGGCCGTGATTTAGCAGTTGAACTCATATAGCTTGCACACTCCTTAAAATGTGCCTCAGTGAATTTTATTACAAAGTGCTTATAAAGCTCTGCCACGGTGCCAGCAATACCTTGAAGATTACGTTGATGTTGTCGCCCAGCGGGTCCACGTTGAGGAAGGACAGCTTCAGAGGAACGGCGTTGGAGTTGAAGTAGGAGCAGGCCTGCGAGCAGGAGAGACAGAGACAGCGAGAGGGGGAGTGTGAGGGAGTGTTGGATGCTAGTTTCTTCTGGAGAAGCTACAAAAGGTCTTCATGAACGGACCCACACACAGTCCCCCCCATAATTACCGGGATGTTGATGCCCTTGACCAGCAGGCTGGGGTTGAGAGGGAGGCGGCAGGTGCTGTTGACTGTGAAGAACTGCCCCACCTCGTCCAAACCCTCACGCAGAATCACCTGGAACAAAACGACACTGTCAGGAACAGAGCTTCCTACACTGAATACACCTGTGTTGGGCTTTAAAACGGTCAGCTAAATTTCTGTTTATCGTACATATAAAAGAAGATGTCTTTACAACAAAATGCAACTAGCACCATTTTGTAAAGGGGAAAAAGGAAAATAAACCTGTTTCATATAAGGTAAATAACAACACACTCCTGGGTCCTTAAAATTAACCTTGTGGGTTGCTTGTTACTAGTTTTGTAAAGTTAGCAGTTTTATTTTACTTTGCTAATTTAATTTTGGTGTAAAGAGTTTTCTAAATTAGCCCCACAAGTGTACCTGTACCTCAGGCAGTGTACAGCTATGACCAAAGAAATGACAAAATGACATCGCAAGAGTCTACCAGAAGCCAGCCAATAGTAGTACAGTATTTCATGTTCGATTTCAAAATGTCACATTTTTCAATTGTCAGTTTTTCATTAAGTATATGAAAAACTACAAAGCGGTATGCAGTTCAATACGTTAAGGTAACATTATTCAGCAAGTTTCATTCGACTTTACAAAGCAAAACAAGTTCATTCTATAGGATGCTTTTGTCCACAGCTGTATGTCCACATGGCGGCAGCTCTGACTGTTTATAGTATGGTTTAGGGCACTGACCTGTCGGGAGGATGGAGAGGCCTCTCGCACACGCTGCGCTACCTTGGCCAGGATGCCGACAAACCAGCACTGCCGGTCAAACTCATCTCGAAGCCCCCTCCCAGAGCAGCACAGCAGAGCCGCCAGCAGGTACTGGTAACGCACACTGAACTGGGAGTCCTGGAGGGCGTCCTTCAGCAGCCTGGAGAGAGAGAGAGAGGACAGAGGGAGGGGCTGAAGTGGAGACACCTCCAAGGCTTTTAAACATCCAGCCTTGTGAATCTCTCAATCAGACACAGTGAGTTTTCCCAGAGCGGAGGATATTAAACGAACATTCTTGGAGTACCGCTCGGGAAAAGAAAGTATGCATAAACTTAAATTAAACTGCTAAATTCTACGAATGCAAATCACTCCGTCACCGAATTTGAATAAAGCTGCTCTGAAGGTGTCCTGCTTTTTTTTTTTTTTTTTTTAAAGCTAGACATGATCTTATTTGCGGCTGGCCAGACCCAACTGTTCTTATCTTCTGACTCATCCGATCCTCCAAAAGGCGCTGTGTCAGTACTCACCAGAACAGATAGTGTGCAATGCGAATGTCCCCGATGGCTCTCCGCAGCAGGAATCTCACCAGAGGGCTGTCCAGATAGCACTCGTACTTCAGGGCCTGGGCAAGTGGGAGAGAAGGAGGAATGCACCCCTTGTCAGGGTTAGGAAGCTTTTCATTTACAGGTACCTATTGATCCCCTTAGCACAAGGTCACTTCTCTACAACAAATCTCAAATCCTGAATGCATTTCAATTCTAACATTTTATTACAAATGACGGTAGCTTGTGGGAATGATCAGGAACAATAACAATGGAGAGAGATAAAAGAAAGTTTGCACCCCTCCAACCCAACCCTGACCCATCAATACCCCCTCCCTCCGTACCTGCACCAACTGGGGTAAAAAGTCGAGCAGCTCGGGGTCCGAGATGGAGTCCATCCACTGGACCGCTGTGCGCCGCAGCTCCTGATCTGGGAACCTGCACACAGCGAGAGGGGTTAATGTTCCTGGTAGAGCAGGTTTCATGAAAGACTGCAGGAGGAATTCAATTATTTTTAATACAGTCAATAAGTAAATGCTGGCACTCTTTCTCGACTCAAGACGCACGCTGGTTTTATTCTTGTAAAGCTGACTTGTAGTGTAGTTGTTTTTGAATCCCGCTTGCTATACAATGCAGCCTGTCTCCTAATGCTCTAGGTTTGCGAGCGTGTGCTTGATTGTCTTACGTAGCGTGCAGCAGCCCCAGAGAGTCCAGGTGGTTCATGCAGGCCCATTGCTTCAGCAGCGCGTAGATGTCAGGCAGACAAGCCCACTCCCAGCTGGAGGCACTAGCGAGCACCAGGGGTAGGCAGCCGCTTTCAGCGTGGCAGAAATAGCGCTTCTCCCACAGCAGCTTCCTGTCCTCCTGAGTAAGCCTAGAGAGGGGGCAGAAAGAGAGAGGGGCAGTTAGACATGGGGGGCAATAGGACTAGGGTCTACCCCCTCACTGCTCTTAGAAAGGCAATTCCCAGGTCTGCCTGTGTGTGTGGGGGGGGGGGGGGGGGATAGGCAGGGGAATCAGAGAAAGGAAGTTACAAAAAACAAAATAAAAACTGTAAATAGAAAACAAAATGTTGAGTGTATATAATGATGAATAGCAGAATATTGCTTCAAGCATTTCGTGGAATGGATATTTTTGCATCTTAAAAGTTCCCGTCCCTTGATTGACTTCTTTTAAGTTGACAGGAGATGATGGAACTTTGCTGCTGTTTCAAGGTCTTCCACCAGGGAGCGACGTAGCCCTTTTAAAGCCAGAGAGCCGGGAGAGTCACAACATTTGGGAAATCACTGTTTCTGTCAGCATGTTTTCTCAACTCCCCTTTGAATCACACAGCCCACGTCAGATCAGACAAGAAGAGACACGCCTGAGTGGCCACACATACAGGTGAAAAGTGTTTAGGCGCACCTGTTGTTGAAGATCACCTGCTTTACATAGTACAGTTAGTACTAGAAAACACATTGAATCCTCATATATAGGCACATTTATCAAAGAAAATCAATAACCAACTCAATAAATAAATACATAGAGCCATATACAAAAATACATGTATACAAATAATAATAATAATAATAATGTATAAGCAAATAAGCCAAGCAGACAAACATTTCGGCTACTGCCTTCATCGTTGTAATTATTACATGGTTTGATAAATGCACTAGCTGAAACATTATCTACCAGACTTATTCGAGTTATGGATGAAATGATAAAGACCCAGACATGTTAATGCTTTTTCTGGGCAGGTCCATGGCAATTCCCCTCCCACCCAGTGATGTGAGCCGGGCTCCTCCCCCTGGCCTCTCTGTCTCTTTGTCCCCGATGCGAAGCAGAGGGGGTGTGTTGGAGACGACCCCTTTTGTGTCGAGTCCCTGAGCAGCAGTGTCCCGTTCCCCTCGCTTCACCAGCCGAGCCTGGATCAGATTGCAGGCAAGCAGGCAGGCAGGCGGGCTGGAGCACTCCCACCTGATCCCAGCTCTGCTAACACTGCGTCAGTCACACAGAGCCCTGGACTTTCTGTCTGTGTGTGTGTGTGTGTGTGCGCGCGTGCACGTGTGTCCCCCAGGGTGTGACCAGCCCTGTAGCAGAGCCAGTCCCATATTGAATAACCACCCCAATTCAGGGACTGTCCATAGAACATAGCAACGGGGGGAAATGTGGGCTTTGGTCTTGTGGACATCAACTTTTTAAAAGCCATGCCAGACCATTAATTAGCTGTTAACATGTTTTTGATGAGTACTGGTTTTACAACATGTTGTATGTGTATTTTTGTTTCAATATTTCTGTATTTGCTGGACACCAACTAGATAAAAGTGATTTCCAAGGCGTTCTGTTGTAAGCACAGACAGGGATGGCGGTGGTGGTATGGGAGGTATTTCTCAGAGGGGGGAGGAGTGTTCCTTTACAGATGGCCTCTACTGTATCACACCCATCCCCCTTCATCTCAGATTCCATTTCTCTATCACTCTCTCAGGATTCCCCATGTATGACCTCACCCCCCCCCCCCGACAGTCCCCACTCTGAACAGCACTGGGAATACCTCAGTTCTAATGAACTGGGAATACATACACAGAATTGATTCTGTTACGGGGATTAAAGATTCAGGAACAATGACCCAATATAATACTGTACTATACTTCCGCTCTTTCTGCTGCAGAACACACTGATACCGAACAGCAGCATCAACATTACAATGTCAAAGCAAGTCACCCCTCGCCAGATCTTGTGAAGATTAACATTATGTTACAGTTAGTTTGTTGTTTTGAAAAGGCACCAGTTTTCGGAAACAAGAGTCTTACCAGAAAAGGGACTTCTTGTGCAGGACGTCCTGCAGCTGTCTCTGGCTGTCCCGGTCCAGACGGCTGAACTCGTACTGGGGGCTGAATTCAGCGGGCTGGGGGGTGGTGAAGCGCACCTCAAAAGAGGACGAGGGGAAATCCACCTGTGGGACAAACAGATGGGTTTCTATTGGACAGCACTTAACTGAGACACAAACCCATTGCTTGTCCATTTTTGTAATTGTTGTGTGCTCAAATTATACTTTTTAAGGAACTGGGGAATATTTTCAAAAAGATTACTCGGGTCTTTAATTAAATCCTATTATTTTAACTATTAGTGCCATGTTGATGCTACAAAATGAACAGCAGAGGACTTGAGAGTGAAAGCAGCAACTTTTTGTTCAGTGTTGTCTGCAAAATATCTGCATACTGCAAACTTCAAAAGGACGAAGGGGCCTGGGGGGGGAAGTGATAATGTTACAAGTGCTAATAATACGGCGAGTCTCCGAGAGAGGGGCAGAGAGAAAGAGACAGAGGAGGCTGGTCTTGTCAGAGAGGCAAGAGGGAGGGAAGGAGGAGAGGACTGGTGAGAGGCTGGCTAGAGGATTGCGGAAAGCACTGTGCCACATCATCAATCTGAAAAAGAACTGAGTGGGGGAGAGGGAAGAAAAAGTGATTGAGGGGAAGAAAAAAGAATAACAGAAGGAAATAAAGATGGAATGGGGAGTGAAAAAAGAGAAATATAGAGGGAGAGCAAGTCAACCCATTTAGATACCCTTAACAAGGAAGATTACAGGGCATCTAATTAATGACTCTGCTGGGACTCTGCAGGTAATCAAACCAGCTTTCTCAAACACAGGCGACTTCCACTCAAAACCCACAATCTACAGACCCAGCTATTGCATGAAAAATGATAGCAAAACAAGCCTGTGTAACCTGCAACAAGCTTGCAAGTAATACATCACCATGCAAGACAAATACAGGCTCTATACAGTATGTCATGAATGCAAATATTGGACTCTCCCATTGTATTAACCACGAAGTGGGCACTTCAGTTAGGTTTGTGCATACTAAACGTTTACTAAAACATTTCCATAATTTAGTACATTTCCATAATGGCTTTCCCTAAATGCAGAATAGATTATGTTATACAGTAATAGTCTGACAGGGGTTTTATTCTTGTATTATGAAGAGGGAAGCTGGTTGTTCTGTACTGTCTGATTTCAATCCAGACAGCTGTTCGGCCTCCCCTCTCATCTGGAGCAAGGCAGGAATGCTGGCAAGTTCAAAAGACCACACTGAAACTCTTCATTGCATCTTGTGCTCCACCTATTTCTTTTCGTACACAATCACAAGTATTTGATTATTCTTATTTCACACTTCCAGCGTCCACTATCAGCTGCTTACAAATCTCTCTGCATCGTACTTCCGCCGATTAACTGGGACAGCTTGTAGTTCAAAGGTCATGTTCCCGGAAGCTTGTTCTACGACCTCCCTGTTGGTTTTCTATTCCCACGAGCATCATGCGGTGCAGCGTTTAGACTGCAAGCTCTCCCGGGTGATCCCAGAGCATGCAGCTCAGTGACAGAACAGTGTTGTTAATCCATCTATTCACCAGCCACTGCAGGAGTCCCTCACAATGTCCTGGTACTAATAGAAGCAGAACTTTGGATGCAAAAAATATCTGCAGTAGTGTCTACGCTGTAGGGCTGCATTGTGAATAAAACATCTGGAAGTGGGTATCCAGACTGGAAAATACCCGTGTATTAATTATAATTTCACAGCCTTGCTCGAGTTTCTGAAATTCACACTCTTTGGGAAACTGGTTGTAATCTGTGATTAGATATTTAAAAGCTGCAAGATGATCAATTAGCAACGTTCTGCTTTTAAAGGGTATATAAATTAGGTAGGAAAAATAAACCTGATATTTACAATAGGTGGATATAACTACAATAAGCACTGCATTATACTGAGAGCGGGCCAGCGAAACAGAAAGAGGGGGTAAGTCACGGGATGGGGGTACCTGCAGGATGACGCTGTCTGGCTGGCTGAAGTTGGGGGTGCTGGATCGAGTGTTCCTGCTCTCTGGGGTTGAAGGCCACAGTCCCAGCAGCTTCCTCCCACATGCCAGAACACTGCGAAGACAAACACTGCGTCACCCCAGACAGCAGGGTGCAATCTCAAGAAGCAGGCTATTGCAAGGACCATCCTCCATTGATGCTCATTGCGCACACAGCAAGACCCCATCACAACCTGCTCTGCACACCTTGTTGAGCACTGCACACTAATTCAAAGCAGATTCCCAGACAGTGGAAACAGTTTTTGCGTGTAATCTAACACATAATCATAAACACTGTTCGAGGCCCTGTAAACGAATATATTAGGTAACAGAATCTGAAAGCACTGAAGCCAGACTCATGAGATCCTGCGTTGATGAAAAGGGACACTAGCTGAGAAAAACAGTGAGATAAAGAGACACAGAGAGGGGGGGGGCTCTACCCAGCACACTCCATACTCTTCCACGGCTGGGACTGGAAACAGCTGCTTCTCGCTCTCTTTCTCCGGGCTGCTTCCCAACCAGAAAGCCATCACATCCCCTGGCATTCCTCCGGAGCGGCCAGGCTTTCTTCAGTGATAGAGCTCCTAGCAGACCGGAGGGTCGTGGGTGGCTGATTTAAAAACGTCAGCTTGTAAAATCAACCAACTGCATGTCAAGTACTGCACAGCTTTTATTTCCTTTTCAAAATTCGCAGCAAGTCAGATTCACAGTCTTTGCTTCACTAAAGCTTAAAACAAAAAGAAATAAATAAAATCTTAATGTTTCAAAACCAGAGTTCTTACTGATTAAGAGTAGCTCTTACTACTAGAGAGTGCCAATTCTGAAACAAAAAAACTAACAACAAACATCTTTATTTTCCTGCTCTGCAATTTTGTTTTTAATTTGTAGCTGCTTCTTTTTTTCTTGAACTGTTTAAGAATGTTTCCCTTGCTGCCAGTCCTGTCTGGTCTGTGTTGTGCTCACCCCCACCCCCTCCCAATCAAACTCTGAGCAGGAGGCTTTTTTTCGGTATAAATCAAAACAGGACTTGATAAATGTGTTGCTTTGCTGCCAAAGTAACTTATTTTGGTACAAGTTGTTTATCCAACCAGTCAATGCTGCGAGTCTACCGCACTCACTGTCGGAAGTTGAAGAGTGGCATGGTGACCCAGCCCAAGGCTTCTGCGCTGCGCCGCTGCTTGTTTTTCTCCTCAGCGCCCCCCGGTGGTGGCAGGGGCATGGCGTAAAGGGTAACCGTCAGCTGCGTCTCCCTCGGCAACCTGTTTATTTGCACGGGGAAGCAGATCCTAGGATAGAAAGACAGAGAGATGAATATAGAGATTGACAAACCTAAACAAAAGGAATCCTGATTCTGCTTGGGACATGGGTATGGACGAGACTGTGTAACTTCCTGCTTAGATCTGCGGAGCGAACATCCACGCAGAGAAAGCCACAGCGGGGTCGACTGCAGATGGGATCGGAGACATGGTGCCAGAACTGGACCTGCCTTTGTGACCCACAACGGTGCTTGCCAAGCCGTGCTGGAAGCCCACAGGGTTAAGGTTGGGTGGCGTAATGCCAGTGCCCCTCCAGCTAGGATGCTCTATCCCACATCAATCCCAGCAGTCAGTCCTTGAGCTGCAGTGTCCACAGAGCTGTGATGAAGCTCTTGGCTCTCACACCTTGAGCGAAAGACAGCAGTGATGCACGTCTCAATCTTTGGTGTTAGTTCGCATTTGTGTTCCCTGGCTCCTGTCCCCTGGTCTCTGTTTTTGTGCTGTACACAGCCCCACATTCTGAGGACGCTCCCTCCCACTCGGATAACACCAGCCCAAAATAATCTGCTCCAGCTTATCCACGGCTGGAAAAATCTGCAGGCCCAATACCCCAGGACAGGGATCTTAAAGGGACGCTCAACCCAACCTGTGGGATTAAAGTGGAGGGGGGCAGACCCGCTACTTGGTCCAAATGGTAAACTTAATGTGTGTCATTAGACAAATCTCCTGGGCACCCTTAATACATACACAAATTTGGGGCCACAATACTTAACAACTTTGTTACTCTGAACCCAAAAAGAAGTCAGTCAGTCAGTAGGAGATTGATCCTGACACCTCTGAGAACGTGTGCAAAGGTGTCATCATAACTGTGTAGCCTTGCAGGAGTGTCACCACTAGATGTCTGTCGCCAGTGATATTCAATACCCCACAAGTGCGAATTAGCCCACAGTTTCTGGAGCATCAAATAAAAAAGCCATTAATTTTTAAAACGGTCTGGAGTTACCTACAGCAGGTTATGCTCTTTAATGAGCCAAGGAGCCATGACCCCAGCCCCGAGCACCCAGCCCTCAGGCTCACCTCTGGTCCCACACCACCAGGTGGAAAAGGTACTTGCTGACGACCTGCTTGCTGGTGTATTGAGGGCTGCAGAGTTCCACACCTCCGTGACTCAGCGAGCATGACAGGTGGAAACCTTCGTAACTGCGGGACAAACAGAAACAGACAGACATTGTATTAGGAGTGTGCAGAAACTGCAACTATTTAAAAATAAAAAGACAGAGAGACACACAATCTAAAACATTGAAAGGTGCTGTAAATGAAAGCATGGGGGACTCACGAGTCTGGATCGACATGAAGGCTGCTCTAATGTAGGAAACCACAGTACGTCTAGATGTTTTGGTTAACAAGTGTAATAGTTTGGTCTCAGTCTCAATAAAACACCACATTACAGTATGCTGCACAATTAGATTGGCACGGAGCCTGGACTGCTCCTTCCAGGGTGGCATGTGGGGACATG
This sequence comes from Polyodon spathula, assembly GCF_017654505.1. Taxonomy (NCBI): domain Eukaryota; kingdom Metazoa; phylum Chordata; class Actinopteri; order Acipenseriformes; family Polyodontidae; genus Polyodon; species Polyodon spathula. The sequence continues at coordinate 7,200,392 of NC_054558.1, forward strand.
TGGGCTTGTGTTAGCGCCTCTCTATTAATTAAATAGACAGTGCAATCCAGCATCTTCCTTGTGCACCTCATTGTATTAGTCTGGATAGGGCGAGGGCTGAGGAAGAGGCAGAGAAGGGTGGGAGCTGAATGGGAGGGGGGGGTTACTTTGTGATCAGTGAACAGCCAGCCCCCCTCTCCCCCTCCTGACAGACAGATGGCATGCGACACAGCGCCTGCCCTCCCACACCATGTGACAGGTGCCTAGCGACCAGCCAGCCACTCTCACAGTCAGAGAGGTCAGAGGCCACGCAGGGTTCCCAGGCTGCCTTCTTTGTCAGGCACCAATCATCAATCAGCATCCATTTCAGAGGGGAACAATGACTGAGTCCCCAGGGATATCAGGGGGTGGGGCCAGGCACCCCAGGGAATGGAAATGAGATAGATCATACCATTCAGTCACACTCCAGGGAGGGGTGGGAACTACAGCTCTGTGCCAATCAAAACGGAAGGGGGTGGGGTAGAGTGGGAGGTTGAAATTAATATGAGAGTGTGTCTGTGTCTATCTGTCTAGATATATATATATATATATATATATATATATATATATATATATATATATATATATATATATATATATATATATATATCTCCAAGTACAGTTCCAGCCGTAGAGGCACAGAAAGGAAACTCCCAAAAATCCAGGTCCACAATCAAGGTTTCAACAAAACAAACTTATTCTTACAAAAATTAGCACATTTTTGTCAGATAATTTTTGTAAGAATAAAAAACTTTATTTTGTTGAAACCTTGCCGTGATTGTACCTGGCAGCCCATGTGACAGGGATGCGGTGCGCTGCGTAGATGTTGAAGGACAGTGGGCTGCTGATTAGCCCCGCCTCCTGCGTGGGCGCGGTCAGTCGGCTGCTCTGGACGGCCGTGTAGAAGTTGGCATTGAAGGTGGCGCAGTACAGCTGTACCAGGTCCAGGATAGAAGCCGTCAGAGACTCCACCACCCTCTCTGGAAAACAGGGTGAGCGTCAGACATCAGGTAGAGCTCAACCAGCAGATCTTACAGCACAGCACACCATTTACTAATAAGCATTCTCAGATTAAAGAAAAGCAGCTGACAGCATTAACTTTTATTAATAATAATAATAATAACAGCAGGTTTGTTGTCTGTGCTTCAGACTACACTTACTACAATCTGATATCTGCAGGAATGCAATGGATTGAAAACTTTTATCAATGTACCGCACTATAAAATATACCCAAGAACAGACTGCTTAGCAACACAAATTATAAGAAGTGATAGGAGGGTTCCCCAAAACAAACTTGATATTGTACTTTGAATAGGAAATTAAACCGGGCCAAACAACTGACCACAGAACCTCACCACTAACATCTCCCTCTGCTGCAGACTCTTGGTCACAAATCTTTTTTTTTAAATCTTTATTTGAGCACAGTTTGAGGAAACTAAAAAGGACATGCTTAAAGAGAAGACATGTCTCAATTAGCTTGTTCCCGGTCAAAAGCTCCAAAATAAATGACTAGATAAAAGCGGATTGGCTCATTACCTCGATTCGCTCTCTGAGCCAGCACCGCCACATCCTGTCAGGGACAAGAGACAAAACAGCTGTCAAGACACCCAGTATTCGAAGAAGAGAGAACTGAAACATCATTACGCAGACAAACCTCAAGGCGGCTGGAGAATTTAGAAACATTTTTATTTTTTTGCATAGATTTGCTGTTCTTAGAATAAAAGAAAAACAGAAATGTGCTTACTGCCACACACACACACACACACACACACACACACACACACGCTCTTGCCCTCTACCTTCTGGACCCGGGGCTGCAGGCGGCAGGGGCAGGCGGGCAGCAGACTCAGAGCATTGGTAATGTCGGGGGTCTCGACGGCTGCCAGCGAGTTGCACAGCGCCTTTACGGACTGAACCAAGCGCTCCACACGAGGAGGGAAGTCTGCCTGCAACAGAGAGATACGGAGAGAGAATTCAAAGTTGAATTCCATGATTAGTGCTGATTGGGGTCTGCGAAACCAGCCGACACTGCACTGTACAACTGAAACATTGACACACTCTGAGCAGTACCTCAGCCAGCAGGAAGCACTCTCCCTCAGTGTGGAAGGTGTCAAGCAGCAGCATCAAGGCCTCCCTGTCAATGACAGAATACAACACAATTACATGCATATAACAGCTAGAGCAAGAAGACTCATCAAGCGTACTTGGATACAACAATCTCCCACACTACTACAAAAAACCTGCACTTTGTCTCGGATTTTACACAGAGTCCTCTAGTAATCCCTTAAATGAATGTGGTCACAATCAATATATTTTTTAATAGCTTTACATATGATTCAAGACCCCCTTACCTGGTTACAGTTTGCTTGATTGGTCTCTCCTGTAGCAGAATGTTGTGATTCATTGTGGACAGAGTTTTGTCATCTTCTTCCTGTCAATCAGTAACACACAAACCAATTAGAAAGTCACAAAAAAAAAAAAAAAGTACTCCCCCGTTTTACAGCTGAACCCTGATCCCACTGGAACACCACCACCGCCTGGTCCACTCACCCTCCTGGCGAGCTCCCTGCACACAGCACTCCTCTCTGTCAGGCTTAGCCGGATTTCCCAGTCAAACTTGCGGCATTGTTGGATATACTCGTGACTGCCCAGCGTCTGGTTACTGAAACACAGGGACACGTTAGGTTAGGGAGACACAAACACAAGGGTAAGAGAGAAATTGAAAAGATTTGTTGTTGATGTGGGTTGCACCTGCTCAGAAACTCTTTAGAAACTATAGTGAACTTAACCCAAACTACTGTTTTTTTTTTTTTGTTTGTTTTTTTCTGTGACACGGTTAAATGAAAGGATACCTATTTATAAGCATGCAGCAATATCCTGTTCCTAAAGGAAAACAGACAGCGACAGGCAATGAAGCTGAGAATCCATGGATGGGAAGATAGAAAATGAGTTGGCAAAAGTGTGTGTACACAGCAGGCAGTTAGTACAGCTGCAAGAATACTTTCAAAGCAACTGGCTGTTTCACAAGGTTCCATGTTATAAGGTTTGCTTGCTATGGCAGTATTATTGAATGATCATGCCAAAGAGGTTACAAATTTGTGCTCTACTGGCATGGACAGAGGTAGAACAATAGTCCCGTTAAGCACAGGAAGTCCCTCCCTCCCATGACGGTAAACTGTAATCTTTCGGTTATCTGGTAGCCGCACATTTCCTGCAACACAACTGCGCTCGCCAGCTGCGACGGCATTCGCCTCCTCAGACCTTCCCTCCCTCCTTCACTTGCCTCCGGTTCTCTGTGTCCCGTACAGAACGACAGACAAACCCTCACTGTGACATACATCTACCATATGCACTAGAAAAAACACAGGTGTGACATACAAGCTATATATCACGAACCTGCGGTAAAGAATGTCAGAACCAAGCTGCACACACACTAGCAAATATTCCAGTACTGGTACTTGTTGGAGGCTGTATTTTAACAAGGACCTAAAAAAGTCCCAAAGGATATAGTGTGATTAAGCTGTCATAGAAATTATGGTTTGTTGTTTTAAAACCGCACCACTAACCCGTGAACAAGCTTCTGACCAGAGAGCTGGCAGTTATCAGCCAAGCTTCCTGTCTCACCACCCCACTCCTACAACACTACAGGCCTCAGACAGAACTGCGGCTATAAAAACATAGCACTCACAGGCAGAGACTGGGGAGAATTTAGGAATCAAACAGCCCCTACAAGCCATTGAACAGAAGGAGGAGAACAAGAAGAATGAATTTAGTGCCCGTTACACCTGGGGTCAGTTTGAACACATAATAAAACGGCAAAATGTTGAGTAACTGTAGTAAACTTAACTGAAAAGAGCACACTTTATAATCTCTCAGTAAGAGTTCCCTATATTAGCCTCACTCCCTGTATCACTGCACCCTAGCACAGTTCAGTTTGAAGCATCAATCTGCTGAAATCACGACACACAGACTGTTTACTGAGGGGAGAGTGTTGCTCACTTCTGCAGGAACTCCTCCAGTCCGCAAGGTTTGAGAATGAAATTGTCTACATCAAAGCAGTCAAGGTTATCATGTGCATAGCACAGAGTCTGGTAAATAAGCAGGTCCACAGTGGATGAGCCTGGGAGAGGAGGAGAGACAAGCAGAGGGGGAGAGACAGAACTGTGAACACTGGTGCACATTAAACTAAGAGGACACACAGACCTAGAAAAAAAACAGGAGTGCATTTTATATAAACGTAATGGACGACAGGCTGCTTATTATAATGGGGACCTCATATATAGACTTGAAAACTATCCAGCAGAACAGATGCAGTACCATCGTTTTCCTGAAACTTTAATTGATAGTTTTATATAGCAGAATACTGTTTAATGCTGTCACCTTTAACAGAGGAGATGCATATTAGACACACATCAGAGGTAGTTCCCTTACGTGGGCTTACTAACTGTTGCATTTTCCACCGTGTGTACCTGTAAGTTTTTATGGGTTGCACTTATTTGGCTGCTAGATTTTACAGCTTTACTGGATTAAATGGACATCAGAAATTAGCTCAAATGAATGGCATGCCAACGAAAGGGAGTTCCCAGTATACAACGGTTACACTGTTTGCAAACAACTACACATGATACAGACTCCAGTGCTGTGAAATGTTCAGTTTTTCTGTATTAAAAAAATCGTATTTATACTGTACATTGTAGTAGTGCAACTGTATATGCTTTCAAACTAGCTGTTGGCAGATTTCCTGAACCCGACACCTCACTGACTCTGCGTTACTCACACAATACTGGCACAGTGCATGATAAAGGAAGCTCTGTCCAGAAAAAAAACTTCTTAATGCCACCAGATCACAAGTAAAGGAAAAAACTAAAACTAAATCAGTGTTTGGGCACCATTTACAGAATCCGAATGACTACCTGTAGGAAAGTAGCAAAGCTCTGAGGAATTAAATCAAGTTTGCAGTTCCTGAAATTCTTTATAACTGTTTTAGAAAGGTTTCCTTATTCTTTAAAGCCACAGCTTAACCTAAGAGAACGCTTGTAAGCACTATTTGAGAAGAGGGCCCATTGCAGCAAGGTTTCTTGCACAGTGAAGGCTGACAAAGGGTTAACTGATCTTACCATCGCAGGTGAAGGTCAGGGGCTCTCTGTGGTGGTCACTCACGACGGTCACCTTCATGCTCGCGCCATGACCGTACTGTTGGTCATCTCTGGCCACGGCTGGACTCCACACGAAGCCCGGGTTCTTGCTGCAGTCAGTGTAGGAATAAGCCGAGCGCAGCCTGCCATCACATACACAGGGTCAGAAGGTAAGAGCTCCAGTGAACACACAACAAGCAAGACAGATATCGACCCAAACCTCGAAAAGGATTTGGGTGAAAATTAGGAAGGAGGCTACAGTGTAACAATGAATGGGATTTAACAAGAATGCAAGAAATACTCTTGGAATGGACAGGTACAGTTGCTGTAGATTGTATAATATATATATATATATATATATATATATATATATATATATATATTTAGTGCAGACTGAGTTAGGCAGTAAGGAGTAGTGCAATACAGAGCGACAGATAGAGGCTCTTACACATCCAGCATGTGACAGAAAGCCGCCACCTCCTCGTCTCTCTCCTCGGACACCTGGAACAGCTCACAGCCAAAGCCAGGCACCCTTGAACGCAGCGTCACCTGCAAACAACAGACAGTCAACTTAACACAGTTCGTTAAGAAAACCAACAGAGAAAAAATACTTTAATATTCCATCTATTTTTTTTGTAATGTAAAGCTAAGGGTATATATCTTCCATTCAAATAATAGGTATAGGTTTGCATAAAGCAATGCATGCAAACCAATACATCCCCTACAGTACCACCAAGAAACAAGCATTGCTTGACATCTTACTGGGTCTGCAGAGATCCTCCGGTTGTCCTTGTTGTTGCGGCGGACGGGCTGGTAAGTGCGGGGGGGTATCTGCGGGGGGAGGGTCTTGCTGCGGGCGACTGGTTTCCCGGGAGTCTCCCCACTCCTCCTCCTCCTGCTGCGAGGGAAGTCCCCATTAAGCTGGGAAAGGGCCTCATTGAGCTCCTGATAGTCCCAAAGCTGGTCCTCCTCTCTAGAGCACAGCTTGGGCTGCTCAGTCTCAGGGGCGAAGAGGTTGATGTCCCGGGGAGTGGAACTCCGCCTGGCTGGGACTGAGGGAACCACGAGGTCCGGGAGGATAAGGCGTGGGGGAACGGCCGGTGGGGTGTCACGGGAGGTCATGTCTTTGGGGAGTAGCAGAGACGAGCCCCCGTCTTTAAAAGGCCGGTCGAGGATATAGATGGGCTCCTTTGACGTGTCCCAGGGCTGGAGATTGACTCTCGAAGGGTTGGAGAGACTCTCCTGGATTCGGGGGTGCAGGTTCAGATCGGGATCCGATCCCGAGAGCCCCTTCAGCAGGGCCACACTTCCTCCTCCTGTGGTTTTGTTGAGTTTCTTGTTAGCCCCGTGTGTCTGTGTGGAGATGGAGGGCACCGACAAGGGTAGCTTGCCCACTTGCCCCACACTCCTTCCAGGGGGAGTCTGGTCCTGTTTCAGCCTGGACAGGGCATCATACTCCATCTGCAGGGCCTCAGCTAGAACAAGCTCACGGGGGCTCAGCCCCAACTCCCCACAGCCCCAGTGCTGATCGCCATCGCTCTGTGTCTGTGCTGCTGACATGATCCCACAGGCGGCGCCACTCCAGGGAGTGCAAAAGATTGCAGACAGGGGGTGCTATGGGCTCTTCGGGAACTGCATCAGGCTTGGGGACCTGCAGGAGGAAAGCACCGTTAAAGTATGGAAACTTAATGTTATATTTAGTACAGTAGCTTTGCATAACTTTGGAGCAAAAAAACAAAATCCTTCAGTTACTATGTGTACAATCCTATTATGTTAAAGTTTCCTATATGCATCCCACAAAGTTATGACAGGGTATTTTTCAAAGAGTTCACACAAACTATTTTACATTTTCTAAAAATCTAATAAAAAAAATTATGGCAGAGGGGGATATAAGACTTTGGAGAGGATATAATATACACTTCCATGCTTTGGAATGGTCCCTACTTCACTGAGGTTGGGCCATTTCAATGTTGTGTATTGAATTAAGTGATAAGACAATGGATCTGAAAAACAAAAACGAATATTTGCAGCCTTATGCTGTTATTTTTTTAAATGGTTATAGATCTGCGTCATTTTGTCAGTGGGATTTTTTTTGCTTAAAGATCTTAAGAGGTTTTTGAAACATCTTAAAATGAACACTCAATACCCCAAACCTTCCACACAAGGGTTCACTGTCCTTCCTCAGCAGAGCAAACGGGAGGGAGCCAGAGAAAGATACGCAGGGCAAAGTCCCTGCCTCAATTACAATTTGCTCCACAACTCAGCAAAGCAAACACTCACAAACTCCAGCAATTAGCAAAACGTTAGCAAATGCGAGCATTTACAGTACAAGACAGCTGCAATGTGGTCAGGTGGCTGATAACCCAGCCTAAAGAAGCCTTGTTTACATGCAAGCTATGAGAGAATCTGAAGGGCACTGCATACAGTATGGGCAGAACACTGGCACGCTCTTGTGCTGTATGAGATCCAGCCGCAGGCAGCTCACTCCATCTTAAGTACTGAGCCAAGACTCTGAGCCAGTTTCAATTCCAACTGCAACCACCCCCCGCCGCTTCAAGGACACTCAGAAACACCGCAAGGGAAGCCCTGCTGCTTTTGAATGGCTTTTCCTTCCTGTGCTGACCGCAAGACTGTAACCCACCACAGGGGGTAAAGATTGAGAGGAAGTCAGTATTTGTGTTAAAACAACGTATTATTATTTATTGTTGTTTTGCTTGGCAAGGAAAGAGTTAAAAACCTTCTCTGGCAGAAAGACTCGTGCTGAACGTGGCAGTCTTCAAATTGGCTAATTGCCTGCCAATTTGAGGACAGCCACGTCAGTATAAAACGACAGCTGTGTGCTGGAAGGGGAGGGAGATAAGAGGAAGAGAGGAATAGACCAAAAGACAGTAAGCTAAACAACTGCTATCCGGCTGGCTGCACTCCAGTCGATATCAGTGAACGATCTTCTGCCCTGTCCTTGCGATCTATCCAGGATGCTTTTGGAAAGAACATGTTTCACGTTTAACAGGCTCTCATAAAGGGACTGACTGTTTCAGGTGCATTATTATGTAAAGGGGATCCTTGCTGTACCTGCTCCGAGGACCTCAGTCCCAAATCATTTAATTTAGCACAAGCGTTAAAATCTATCAACAGGCTCTCCTTGGTGCATCTCACTCACTGCCCCATCACCTTCGACGGGCGTTGCTACTTCCCGACTTCCTGTACGCCCCCTTACAAGATGAGTCGGTGCTGCTGAAAGACGGAAGACGGAGACCTGATCTGAACTCGTATCGTCCTGGAAACAGCGACACAGCACAGCACGGCTCATGGGAAATACTTTTGTTTAAAACAATGCTTATTTGACAACTTAAATACACAGAGTTGTGTATTTACTGCTGTCGGTTTGTACAGCTTATGGGTTTTTGCAGAGGTCTACTCCCATGGTCTGCCAGAGTGAGGAAAAGAAGCCAGGACACAGAAGAGAGACTGACCTCTTGCACAGAACAGGAAGCAAAAGGGTGTCAGCAATCTAATGTGGTACTCCCAAAAAACTAAAGAATAAGCAGAGCACAAACCCATCTTCAGAAGCAGCACTGTGATAACATTAACAAAGGATACAGAATGGATACTGGAGCCTTGGTTATAGTATAACTCATTTAAAAGAGATGCACAGGTACCAGCGTGTATTGCAGTGAAGCAAACAGACTGTCAGAATAGACCCTTGTGATGGGGTGAAAATAATGCATCCAGAGAGAAATCTGAATATGAATTAAAATAACTTCTAGCTGGTTTTGAAACTTTACTGCTGGCTTTTCAAACCCTGGAGGCCAACGTTTGTAGAAATCGCCAGCCAATGTGTTTGAGTTCTAGAGAAAGACTGGTAACTGTGAGTCTCCCAGTCTGTTATCCAGAAACACTGCCTCTTGTTCTCTCCAAGCTGTGCCCCAGAAGGGGGGTTGGGTCAGTGACCCACAGCCTGGCTGCTGGAACACTGGCTTGCAAAAATGAATCTCCCACGGGGAATTAATCGGATTCAATTAGGATTGCTCACAGATTTACAAAACAAAGGATTGAGGCTGTCACGTGAGCCAGGAAACTCAGACACAGTCACAAGGCCCTTTCTTACACAGGCAAACAAAGAGAGGCTGTCACCCCACACCCACACGCGCACGCACACACACACGCTTTGTCACACACACTCCATCCTCCAAAGTATGTTAGAAAAACACATGCTAACCAAGGCCACACAGACAAAGTTTCAATACCATAAGTAAAAATAATTCCACTGAGTGTATGAGATGCACAGACAGGATCTTAACAAGCTTCATACAAAAGATATAGCCTACGTACACTCCAGTATATCCCATTCACCAGGGATATGCATGCACAGCAAGGGGAAATGAGCAGAAAAAACAAGCTTTGGTTCCCCATCACTGTAATCCTGCACGTCAGCACAACAGTAACCTTTAAACAATCTTTATTTCAGTCTCAAACCTGCACCTTAAAAGCTGAAAGTGGAATTACAGAATACTGTAGCAGAGTTGCTGTTTGCACGGCTGAGTCGCTCAGGGGTTAGAGTACTCTCTGAGAGCTGTGACAGGGTGTCCTGTGCCCTATTGTCAGGGCTGCTGGGGAACCTTCTAGCTGTTTAAGCCCAAATACAAGGCTGTATGTTCTGCAGCATAGCGGACAGAGCAACAGTACAGCTGACTGCAGAACTCATCCCCGTCCTTGCAATGCACGCACCTGTACAGTAACCACGTGACATAACATCCACTGCTGGGTGAAACGAACACATTGCAACAAAGGTGACGTCCACAGAAAACTTTCCATTACAATCAACAAGCTCTTGCTAAGCTTATACTACTTAGCAATAACAGGATGTCCCGCTCCGGTAGACAAAACCTGCACCCCGAGCTGCTTCTGCTCCACTCACTCTTGCACGCTCACACTACTTGTCTGAAACACACAAGAACCCATTCTTTCATCACAGTACAAAAGACACCCAACTATACAGTCCAGTTTTGTGCACAGTTTTCTACTTTTCCCCAATATTTTCCTACAACTACTGTACTGCCCTCACAAATAAATAAATCATCAGCTGCTGCGAGAGTAGTTTTATGTGCACAAGATAGGAAGCGTGCTCAGTCCGTTATGCCCGTATTCAGTTCAATGGTGCATTGATTTGGGGATTGCATGAATCCCTGGGAAACTCAGCAGGGCTGCTGATGGTATCTAGTGTATGGTGCTAGGGCAGTAAAAGGCGCTATACCATACCAAATCAATACCATGTTGACCAATTTAGCACCGACCTCCCAGTCTGAAAGACAGCTCCAAAAGGCCATTACATTGTTGAGTAAAACTACTCCACTTTAAACTATGAACTAAAGGAGGTGATGGAAATTGACCTAGATATCAATGCAACCTCAAGGAAATCTTCCACAGAACAGCTATTGGACACACAGGCACAGCAGTTATTTGAGCAAGTATCGCAAATTTAATACGTTTAAATGTGAAACAGGAACAGGCATTAACAAAAGTATGCTTTTTATAATGTACACTGCACATTACAGACGACCTATGGCTGTTAGAAGGGTCTTTTCTTGTACTGAATGTGCACGGGTGAGACATGCAGACTTGTACTGAGAACCTGACCGGACCAGAACCTAGAATATTCCCTGTGGTGGAGGAGAGCCAGGGGCAACCCATTCAATACTAGGAAGTGACAGCAGCACAGCTGTCCTGCAGGACCAAGACACAACGAGGCATGGCGGTCTCCCCCAGAGACTGTGCTGATGGGATTGTGGGAGTATCTCAGAAAATACAATATAAGTATTTAATAACCATATATATATATATATATATATATATATATATATATATATATATATATATATATATATATAACACTGGTTTCTGCTATATATATATATATATATACACTGGTTTTCTGCTCATCTGGCTTTTTTTTTTTTAAAGGATATTGAATTTTTATCATTATTTTATCTTTTTCTTTCTATGTGAATAATTAGACAGGGGTGGTTGATCAGTTGGGAGCAGTGTCGTAGCACACAAGACAGAGGAGAGTTTAATGAAGTCGGGCACAGTGCTAGGAATTGTCTGGTTTCCAAAGCCAATGTGACCGATGCCTGATGGCAAAGCCCTACACGCTTCCAATCACGACACGACCAGGTACATTGCTATTGGCAACCCGGTGCCAGCCATAACAACACGTCCACGTGCACGCGCGCTTTACAACTTTGGCTTCCTTTCTTAGCAACGGGACAGTGTCACTGTGTGACCCCACAAGACAACAAATACACCCCGAAAAGTGAGAAGGAAAATGATCTGCAACCAGCATACGCACGTCAACAAAGCTACAAACCACAGCATTGTATTTCTGATAATTGTCTTGACCGTTTCAGTGCGTATACACACACCTAACTATACCATATTATAGATAATATTTAAAAATACACGTGTCACATAAAACAGAAGTGTAAACAAACATGTTTATACCATTTTAAAAGGACTGGGCAGTAGACTGAATATGCTGACTGCAGTTCCCAGCACAGTATAACAAAAACAGTATCGGTATAACCACATCGACACATACCAGTTTCGCTTAGCGGGTTTCTGATCCATTTTCCTCTAAATAGCGAATAAATAAAAGCCAGATGGAAATAAATAAAACGGCATTCTCTTTATTTCCTTCCAGCCATTCCTCTGGTTTAAATGACGCTAATATTAATGCAATTTTTTTGTCACACCAGTCTGTAGGGAGCTGCGCAATGTTTATTTTTCTGACTCCCCTCTCTACCTCAGCTGTATAATTGAATACTATTTTATTATTTCACTCGCTTGTCGATTCAGAAGGGGGGGTTTCACGTTTTGCTGAACCGCACTGTTTTGCTTTCTATCTTTAAAACAAATGCGATCTCTTACCTGCTTCCTGACACCGCCAGCACTCAAAGATCAGTAACGTCCCTGTTAATCTTCGAGAAGCCAACGCCGATCCTATACAGATTAAACAATCTGCACTCGCTGCTGACGCCTGTGTGCAGCTGTGCTTTGCAAGAACTGGATGTCGCTGTATTTATTATATTATTGTTATCGCTGCTCGCAGATTTCCTCGTGTCCCACTTTCATGCGGTTGCACGGGTGAACAATACGATTTCCTTTCTCTCCCCTCTGCTGGTTTTTCATGCTCAGTTGCTCAATGGGAGGCGGCGGTGGCGCGCCCCCTGGAGCAGACCCGCGGTAGTGGCACTGTAGTGACAGCATGGTGCTTCTTTGTTACTGTCAAAGCACGCTGTGCTAAATACAGAACATATCAACCAGGCAAATCCTCAGATCGTGGAACTGGAGCCGGTGCCGCCCCCCCCCCTCCCCCCCCCCCCCCCCCGTTAGAATTTGCTACCTGTAGCATATTATGACAATTATGCATGCCAAAATGTGCCACCTTGCTTGTTTCTATTAGAAAAGCAGGTAGTAAATTCTGACACGCCGTATTGTGGTGTCAGAAAATGCCACCGCTGTTAATACTATAGAGAACAGCCTTAAATAAGCCTCTCGGTGCCTGTCCCTTTCAAGTAAATGACAGTGGCACTCAATTAGGACAAACACTCTGTTAAGATCCATGCGGTCTATTTTATGGGTCAAAAACAGTGATGACTCTAAATACAGCCACTCTGCAATTCTATTTGAACCCCCCTGTTTTTTTTTTCATCTTAGTAGGTCTAGGGAACCATTTAATAGCATTTGAACATTAAAATTACAGAAAATAAAGAGTCTACAAATGTTACCGTAGCTACCAGTGTTGAGACCATTAAAGTTTTTGCACAATATAACCCTAACCCTAACCCTAACTCTAGCCCTTTTTGGGTACTATTGTGTACTTACATATATCGTGCAAAAAGATTTACACATTAAGCACATTGTAACTATGCATAATAACATTGTGATTTTGTGTAAGTACACATGTATTTACTAAGTGACTACTGTGTAACATTAATTAGAAACACTTCATGTTGTTACCAAATGAGGCATCATAGGCAATACCATGTATTATTCCAATAAGGGTATTCTCTGTTAAATAGGAGAGTCACGCCTTGCTGGCCCGCTGCACCACACGTCAGAATGATCTGGAGTCCTTCCTCTTTGCTCAGAGACACACCAGAAATAAATGATGAAGCCTGTGATGCATCACATACGGGACGTCCTGTGTATTGATTTGAGCTGTGGACAGGCCCTCGTGGAAGCTCACAGAGATTAATAAATCTCGTGGGCCGGGGTGTTGTTTTTACAGAGCCAGGGCACGGTGTGTGGGAATGCAATCCTGTTACAGCACAGGACCTCACCCGTTCCGTTCCCATGGAAGAGCTACACCCCCCCCCCCCCCCCCACACACACACACACACACACACTCACTGCCGACAGGCCAGGCTGCCAACTCCAACTGGGTTCATGGACTTTTAACAGCCACTGCACAGGTGATTCAAGGCTGCATTCAAAACTGCTGTTTAAATACTTTTTTTATTTGTATGGCCATTGCAAATTTCCATGTTTTACTTTCACTGTCCCTGGGTTGAAATTGGATTTTGGTACTCATCTTTCATTGAGTTTATGGAATGCTCCATCTGATCATGTTAAATTTGCCTGCTCTTAGTTTTTTATGATCTTCTAGCTGCCACTATTACTGCTTTATCTCTCAGGACTCCAAAGATAAAAGGCTATAACAATGTACCAATATACACCTTTTCAAAACTAGCTACTATTTAAACAGTTATTATCTACCAACCGAATGCCGAGTACATGTTATAGAGAAGACATCAGCCCTAAAAACAAGTACTGGTCATGTATGCAATAAATTAAACAGACTGAGCTTTTTTATTTTTAAGGGATCACAAATGACTAGAGCTGTACGTTGTTATGCCTCCTTTAACAGTAATCTTTTAACACCACCTTAAGTCTCCTTTGTGTTGACATATGATACCAGGCTTGCAAATTCAGTGATTGTGAAAGTCTGTCAATAATCTCTGTACACATTAGTGCGTCTCCACTCCAAATACTTTTTGTTGTGGTGCTGTTTATTTCAGTTGCTTTCTACCCCAGGATAGCCCAACAGCGACTGAAGAAACTGAACTGCAGTTCAAAGAAAACATACACTGCCTCCCGGCACCTTAAAACTAAGCACTAAGCCACACTGCCTGGCTGCCAGGCCCTCAAGTGTAACCAGTAGACCACAATGCTTATCTCAGTCCAACAGCTCTAACCACTCCCAATGTCTCTACTCAGTGCCCTGTGCTCTGCCGCTTCCCTCCTTCTTACGATACAGCCAGTACAGCTCTACAAAGCAGGCCACAAAGAGGGCTTATAACTGTTTAGCTGCAAGGGGCCTTTAAGACAGGAGACAGGCAGCTGACAAGTTTCTGGTGTTGCTAGGGTACTGTGGCCTGTGTTGCCATGCCGATAGGAAAGCTGATGGCTTATACATAATGCTTCAGGAGCCTATCAGGAACCTACTCTTGTTTTATGAAAGAAGAGTGTGGAATTCTTTCACTTGACTTTTAAAAGAAGAGAATTGAGGAAATAAAGCAAATCATGTATTGAGAATGTTTCAGACATAACAGAACATCACTGCTAAAATGGCACATACTGTATGATGAACACTAACATAGTCTAAATACATAATCCAGACTTATTCACGTATATTAGAAATATATTAACAATGGGTAGAGCTGAGGCTGTTTCACTAGTGCGCCTGCTGCCAGTCATCACTGAGGGTTATCTGTAGGAATACCAGAACTGGAAGACTAAATATAGAGCTGCAGTTTGTGTTTGAATCCAGTATCAGAAATACTGAGGCGCGCAATCTGCAGATATACAAGCAGTCATGTTTCTAGAGGGGTCAACCAGCCAGCACAATGTATATACAGTGTTCTCTCTGACTTAAACATCAAAAATAAAATATTAAAAGCAGTGAATTGGCAAAAGACACTTCTACAGGACAGTATACAACGTCTATGATATACTGTGAACATGTGATCTAACAGTGCATTAAGCACATGTGTAAATTATGGAATGGTTCGATATCGAGAGATAACTATGTGTGTTTTAATATAGGCAGCCACCGATCTGTGCAGTAATTTCAGTATGCCTTATAGTGTGATATTGCACATTTAAAATGGTCCACTCCAGATGAAAAACCTGATTAGTGTAAAAAAAAAGCTCAGTAAGGCCCCAGGGATCTAATCAGTGCACAGTTGTCTAGCAACAGCACAGCTCTGAATCGTGTTCAGCTGTCAACAGAACCCTTTGTATTTCACTAAACATAGGGTGTGTATCACAGTATAGCCTTCTGCACACACACCTGAGACAGAAACATCATCTTCATGCTGTACCAGAAAACTGAAAACATATTACAATTCTCCTTCCTACCAACCAAATTTACAGCAAACTAACAACTCTGCCATTATTTCTCTATGCGACATGGGGTCAATGATACAGAAATATAAAACATGCCTCGCAGATTTATTAAGATTTATCAATTTCTCTCTACTGCTTTGGCTTGTAGAGGGTGTGTTTGGGGGAATTTAATTTGCACAGTGTAATGAAATTTGCAGCGACGCTGTGCTGCACAGCTGGGTTCAGCGCTACAGTGGGGTTCAATTGGTTCTACTGCCCTCGTGTGGTGGAAGTGAGGAGATGCAGCAAGTATACACCCTCATTTTGAGCTGTGATTCGAAATCACCACCACACTTTGTCGCTCCTTGAAATCGTCAGCGTATTTCTTTATTGGTAACAAGCATGTATATGAACTCTGTTTAGCTGTTTTATTTAACACCATGTAATCAAAGGAACTACAAAATGATGTCGCAAAAGTCTACCAGAAGCTATAGTAGTAGGACAGTATTTCATGTTAGATTTCGAAATGTGACATTTTACATTTTGTCACTTTTTCGTTTATATGGAAAACTACAGAGTGGTTTGTAACATTATTCAGCAGGTTTCATTCGTTAATTCAATAGGGGGATGCACAACTTTTGGCCATAGCTGTACAACTGGATCTGAATCATACTTGAATTCCACCTCTGCTCAGACCCCAGTGAATTACAAAGCAAAGCCAAACGAAAGATTGCATTTGCAACATGCGTTCAAACAGAAACCAAAGCCACGTGGTCACCCTAGTCCCAGGGCACAGGGCTGGAGAGTGCCTGAAAACGTGCGGAGCGGCGTCTTTATTCATTCAATCCCTTTGTACAGCTACAAACAATAGAACTACAGCCTCAGCCCAGTTTCACTCGAAAGAAAACTTAACAGGTGATGGTTTACAGTGGTGTTTATTTATTTAGTTTCAGTTTTTGCTCATAATGTCGAAATACAGAACGCACTCCCAGAGACAATTCCAGAGGTATTTCTCTGTGCTGCAATTGCAAAGACCCTTTAGTGATACTAACGTTTGAGAGCAGCCCGTTCAGTCAATATGTTTGTCAGCAGTAAACCGTTCTGTGTTTAAATAAAACAGTAAGAAACAATGCTGTTAACGCTCGGGAGTGATTCTCGATGATGTTAAGTTGGCACAGAGTGTATTGTAACACTCCCGTGGTTTTTGTTAAATATGGTCTTTTCATTTTTGTTCCCATCTTTCACACAGTACAAAAAGGTTCGATTTTTAGTATTGTAAATACAGGGCAAAAATCCTTAAAACTACACTTTACATTGTAAACTGTTTACGAAGCTGGGAATGTCATCAATGACCAAGCTGAAGAACAGCCCGTTCATTTAAAATTCTCAGTTAAATTGATCATTATCTAAATTATTTTATTAACGGAATCTCTGTAAACCTGAGGTGGGGTTTTATATAGCCCCTTATAAAGGTTTCACTTATTAAAAGCATAGCAAAGTGTTAAACTATTATTAGTGCCAGCCTGGTACAAACTTTAATACACAGTAAATATTTATTCCAATTCCCAACTCGTGCAGCTCACCAGCTCTACAGCAGTTGCTGGAATTGTCAGTATGGTATTGAGAGTTTCAAATTTAAGAAAAGCCGTTTATACTGGGAAAAAAACATTATTTATACAAAATTAAGATAAAAAAAGTATATTGAATATGTAATTTTATAAATGTATATTTCTGTAAGTTGGAGCAAGAACAGAAGCGTGTGTATTTATTTATTTACTGCATTGTATTGTATTGTCCAAGCTCTTGTACTCTTCAGACTGGACTACTGTTACTCTCTCCTTGCTGGTCTCCCTGCTTCAGCTATCTGGCCCCTTCAGCTCATTCACAATTCTGCTGCTCATCTTGTATTCTCCCAGCCTCGCTACTCTAATGCCACCCCTCTGCTTCGCACCCTCCACTGGCTACCAATCTCTGATTGCATTCAATATAAGACCCTTGTTCTTGCCTACCACTCTCTCCAACACTCTGCCCCCTCCTATCAATCCCACCTGTCTCCCAGCACCCCCTCTCGCCCTCACTGCCTCCCCTCTACTGGCGGATTGGTCCTGCCTTCCCTCCACTCTCCATCTCCCGTGTCTCTCCTTCTCTTCCCTAGCCCATCTGTGGCGGAACCAGCTACCGGAGAACTTCAGTATTGCTCTGCCTCTCACCGTCTTCTGCTACCTCCTCAAGACCCACCTGTTTAGACTGCACTTGTAGATCTCTTGCTGTAACCCTTCTGCTATGCACTGGACTTGCCTGACCTTAGCACCACTTTAATGGATCAGCTAATGCATTATTCTTGCACTATTGCACTACTATGCCATTGTAGATATAACTTGTTGTAATCTTAACTTGTTGCATCCTAGTTCATATTGTATTTTAGTAGTATTATTTGCACTTACTGTAACCTACACTGGATTTAAATATTAAATCTTGCATTGTAACCTTTTACTGCCCTGTAACACCTGTAAGTCGCCTTGGATAAAGGCGTCTGCCAAATAAATAAATGCAATGAAAACAAAAGGCATTGTATTGTTTCTGATCCAGGATTGACTCTTGGACAATAAGTAATGCAATTAAAGGTTTGTCCTGGTAGAGGTATTAGTAAAAGAAAACATGGAAAATGAAACCTGGATAAATAAACTGATAAATTGACTGATAAATAAAACAACTGATTCTGCAGTATACACATCAGCTTAACAGCGGTGTTACGATGCGTCACTCAATACAAGTTTTTGCACAGGGGATTAGAGGAAAGGGGACATTTTTGACTGCTGCACTCTGCTACCACTGGTACGCTCTGTGCTTTACTGACCAATCGCTAATCGGTAAACAAAAAAACAAGTTTAGAAATATAGATCTAATGGACTTCATGGGGTTTCTGGTCATCCTTTCTTACAGCTAGGAATAAGCATTTTAAAAGCAGTTCAGAATATGTAGTGTTCACATGGACCCTACTGGTTTTAATTACTGCCCAGGGAGAATCAGAACAGATAATTAACTTTTTTTTTTTTTTTTTTAATATTTGCATTTCATTTTAAAATAGCATGCATGCAATATTATAATGCAAACATACTCAAATATATAATGTTACCATTCATAAATCTAAACCCACATTCCTTCAGTGATAATTATTACATAATAGGAAGAGTATGGTAACATATGTTCCATCTTTTTTTTTTTTTTTAAGTCACTGTAGTAAGCAGGCAGTAATATATCTCATATGTCTATTTTTGTTATTCCTTTATAAATTGGGCCCACGTGTTAAGGAAGTAGTTTAATTTTCCTTTATCTGTCTGGTGGAGTCTCTCCTGCACATTTCTCCCCTTTCCAGTATATAAGGGTTCGCTTTTTTTTAGTATCAAAGAACAACAGTCTAAGAATATTAAAATCATTTTTATTAAAAGGTATCCCACAAGATGTTACACCCAAAATGCAGATCATTGTGTGCCTTCATTAACTCTTAAAAGCCCAGTTTCTCCCTTTCAAATGGAAACTTCTAGGTTGCGGTTTTCCTGTATTAGCAACAAAAGATAAGCAAACCAGTTTCACTCAAAAAGGATTTGGAGTCTCACAGTCATTTACCAGCTTTGCACTTATTCTCATGTGTAAAAGCTAACAATACCAACCACTCCCACAGCAGGATTAGCCATGAAAACATGGAATATCTACCGAAAAAGGAGTTACCTCATAACAATGTGATGTAAAAAGATTAAACAAGAAACAGTTCAGACCTTTTAAAATGTGCTCACAAGTTTCAAAAAGGCAACCGATTGTGTGTATTTTTTATACAGGTGCATTTGTATAGAAAGACTGCCATACTCTTGTTGGAATGATACTCTGGTGTAGTTTTGGTTCAGATCGAGAAACAGTTAATTTATAGTTTAACCTGAATTGCCTGCTATTGTTTTAAATAGTGGCATTAGCATCTGAATAGTCTTTAATTTAAAGCAGGCATTTCTTTACTTGCCCAAACCTCCCTGAACAGGGTATAAAGCAGGGTACCCATCACATAACACACATCACAGCTTCAACATGGAACCAACAACCGTGTATAGAGGTAGGAGGGCATTTCTGTTGGGTGATATTTGTTAATGATGTCAAGTATTGTTTTGTGTAGAGCTCTGTGTTTTTAGTTTTTAGTTTTTTTTGTTGTTGCTTAAAAATGTTTTTATTTGTTAGAATTAATAATAATGAGACAATTTAACAAAATATTGGTCCATGCAATTAACAGAGCCTTTCAGGGCCGCGCTTATTTAATTACATTTTTAGAAAGGTTTAAACAGTTATTGTGAATTGGTTATTGGTTTGAGAAGTTACCCTGCCATAACATAAAAAAAACATATACATGCATTATAAACTAGATGTATGGATAGGAAGCTTAGCATAGTAGAATTGTGCACACCGTGACTGAAGGGGATAGTTATTGTAGTTTTGCTCTTGCTTTGCTGTACGTTCACAATGCTTCCTCTTTATTGTGCTTTTACTGTAGCGTAGGACAGGGAGTGTTAATCAGAGAAACTGCTTTCCAGTGACTAACTGTGTTGATTTCATTCTGTCTTTCTAGGAGCACTGTCTCTGCTGCTGATTCTCCATTCAGGTAATTATATTACAATTATGAACCTAATAAACTAATGACTGTCTAGAACATGAATGCCTGTACGGGCCACACTCGCAAAGCATTTACACCAATGCTTGCTTTTTTATTTTTTATTTTTGTATTTGCTTTCATTACAAAAATTTAAAATAGGGAATTTGTAACTGTAGCTGAGCGACTATGTAGTGATGTATCTTTCTATGCATTGCTATGTCAAATAGATATGTAATATATTTAGCTTGAGTCAAATTTCTAACTAATATAATCTGATATACTGCATGCTGTCTTTATTATGACCGTTGTTGAATTGAACCTAGGGACTGTATTGAATTACATAATTAAGAACTGGGACAAGTACTGGGATTAGAATGGACTGAAAGAGCCAGGATTTAGGATCCTGTTCTAAACCAATAAAAACAGATAGCCTGCGTGTTGCAAGTTTCATATATGTTGTCTCATTTTGAACGTGGCTGTTTCATACATGCTTATGTTAGGGTCATTTCATGTGAAAAATATGTTCTCCTGAGGATTTTCAAAGCCTTTTATTGCTCAATTTAATAAAAAGGAGAAAAACACTAGAAGTAAACACAGCAAGTAAATTTTATTCAAGACACAGCAAGAAAAAAGCTTTGAAAATCTTCCCCATTGTTAACCTGTACATGTCTGTGTTTCCTTTACTGGTAATAGCTGTAAATAAGCAGTAGGGGTCAGGCTAGAGCTAGATTTAGTGTAATAAAGTTACTTAGTAACTTTTTCCAACAATCATGATTTCTGTCAATTATTTCCAGGTTACTAGAAAGCTGTACTGTTATATTAAATTATAAGTGATGCCATACCCATGCCTGTATTCTTTGGGTCTGTTTGGATGAATTCGGTAAACTGATATTATTTAAATGCTCTTGACAACAGTTCCAAAATGCATTTAAATAGCTTTCAGTCCATTGATATACACTTCTCCATAACCATTCAGGATTGCATATTTTTATCCAATAGCTGGAGCATTTAACCCGAATTTCTGTGCCGGGAAGCCCAACACGACAAAGGTGGATCCGGAGAGCAGTGACAGCTACTACCGTTGTGATAATGGGGTCACCTACCACTACCAGTGCAGCGCTGGGCTAGTGTTCAATCCCCTCATCTCTAACTGTGACTTACCATCCAACGCCCCCACCCCAAACTTCTGCATCAACTTGGTGGACGGCCTTTACCCAGAGCCCAGCAACCCCTCCACCTTCTACCAGTGCTTCGGGGGGGTCACGTACTACCGGAGTTGCAGCTCCCCTCTTCTATTCAACAGCACCTCCTGGCTTTGTGACTTCCCAATCGAGATTCCATTCCAGCCTGTCTACCCTCCGAAACTGACAGAAGAATCCAAATTCTGCGACGAGAAGTCCAACGGTTTCTATAGCGACTCAGAGAATGAGGGTGCTTTCTACTACTGCCAGGTACGCAACACTACTCACTTTCTCTGCCCTTCAATCCTCATCTACAACCCAATGATCAGCAACTGCGATTTCCCTTTCGCTGTCCCTGAACCGGATTACTGTGCCCACTTGGGCAATGGTCTTTATCCAGAAAACAGCCACCCAGCTTCCTTCTACCAGTGTATCGATCACACTACTTACTATTACACATGCCCCTTTCCTCTTCTGTTCAATAGAGAGCCGTTAATGTGTCATTTTATCACCACTGCAACCACATTACCTGAAACCACCACTACAACCATATTATCCAAAAACATCACTTCACCCGCATTACCCGAGACAGCCACAGCACACGCATTAACAAAAACCACCACAGCACACGCATTAACAAAAACCACCACAGCCCCTGCATTACATGAAACCACCACTGCAACCACATTACCAGAAACCACCACTGCAAACACATTATCCAAAAACATCACTTCACCTGCATTACCCGAGACCACCACTGCACCTGCATTAATTAAAAGCACCACAGCACCAGCATTACCTCAAAACACTGCTGCAACCACATTACCAGAAAACACCACTGCAACCACATTACCAGAAAACGCCGCTGCACCTGCATTACCTGAAACCACCACTGCACCAGCATTAACTGAAACCACCACTTCAACCGCTTTACCCAATATCGCCACTGCAACCACATTATCAGAAAACAACACTGCACCTGCAAAACCTGAAAACACCACTACAACCACATTAGCTGAAACCACCACTGCACCAGAATTAATTAAAAACACCACAGCACCAGCATTAACTGTAACCACCACTGCAACCACATTAGCCAAAAACATCACTTCACCCGCATTACCCGAGACCACCATCTCAACTGCATTAATTAAAAACACCACAGCACCAGCACTAACTAAAACCACCACTGCAACCACATTACCTGAAACCACCACTGCATCTGGATTAGATGAAACCACCACTGCAAACACATTATCCAAAAACATCACTTCACCTGCATTAACTGAAACCACCACTGCAACCACATTACCAGAAAACACCACTGTACCTGCAACACCTGAAAACACCACTACAACCGCATTACCTGAAACCACCACTGCACCAGAATTAATTAAAAACACCACAGCACCAGCATTAACTGTAACCACCACTGCAACCGCATTACCCGAAACCACCACTGCATCTGCATTACCTGAAACCACCACTGCACCTGCATTACCTGAAACCACCACTGCACCTGCATTACCTGAAACCACCACTGCACCTGCATTCATTAAAAACACCACAGCACCAGCATTAACTAAAACCAGTGCTGCAACCTCATTACTTGAAACCACCACTACACCTGCACTACCTGAAACCACCACTGCACCTGCATTACCTGAAACCACCACTGCACCTGCACTACCTGAAACCACCACTGCACCTGCATTACCTGAAACCACCACTGCACCTGCACTACCTGAAACCACCACTGCACCTGCATTCATTAAAAACACCACAGCACCAGCATTAACTGAAACCACCACTGCAACCACATTACCAGAAAACACCACTGCACCTGCAAAACCTGAAAACACCACTACAACCGCATTACCTGAAACCACCACTCCACCAGAATTAATTAAAAACACCACAGCACCAGCATTAACTTTAACCACCACTGCAACCGCATTACCTGAAAGCACCACTGCACCTGCATTACCTGAAACCACCACTGCACCTGCATTACCTGAAACCACCACTGCACCTGCAAGACTTGAAACCACCACTGCACCTGCATTACCTGAAACCACCACTGCACCTGCATTACCTGAAACCACCACTGCACCTGCATTCCCTAAAACCACCACAGCACCAGCATTAACTAAAACCACCGCTGCAACCTCATTACTTGAAACCACCACTGCACCTGCACTACCTGAAACCACCACTGCACCTGCACTACCTGAAACCACCACTGCACCTGCACTACCTGAAACCACCACTGCACCTGCATTACCTGAAACCACCACTGCACCTGCACTACCTGAAACCACCACTGCACCTGCATTACCTGAAACCACCACTGCACCAGCACTACCTGAAACCACCACTGCACCTGCATTACCTGAAACCACCACTGCACCTGCACTACCTGAAACCACCACTGCACCTGCACTACCTGAAACCACCACTGCACCTGCATTACCTGAAACCACCACTGCACCTGCATTACCTGAAACCACCACTGCACCTGCATTCATTAAAAACACCACAGCACCAGCATTAACTGAAACCACCACTGCAACCACTTTACCCAATAGTGCCACTGCAACCACATTACCAGAAAACACCACTGCACCTGCAAAACCTGAAAACACCACTACAACCGCATTACCTGAAACCACCACTGCACCAGAATTAATTAAAAACACCACAGCACCAGCATTAACTGTAACCACCACTGCAACCGCATTACCTGAAAGCACCACTGCACCTGCATTACCTGAAACCACCACTGCACCTGCATTACCTGAAACCACCACTGCACCTGCAAGACTTGAAACCACCACTGCACCTGCATTACCTGAAACCACCACTGCACCTGCATTACCTGAAACCACCACTGCACCTGCATTCATTAAAAACACCACTGCACCTGCATTACCTGAAACCACCACTGCACCTGCATTACCTGAAACCACCACTGCACCTGCACTACCTGAAACCACCACTGCACCTGCACTACCTGAAACCACCACTGCACCTGCATTACCTGAAACCACCACTGCACCTGCATTACCTGAAACCACCACTGCACCTGCACTACCTGAAACCACCACTGCACCTGCACTACCTGAAACCACCACTGCACCTGCACTACCTGAAACCACCACTGCACCTGCACTACCTGAAACCACCACTGCACCTGCACTACCTGAAACCACCACTGCACCTGCACTACCTGAAACCACCACTGCACCTGCATTACCTGAAACCACCACTGCACCTGCACTACCTGAAACCACCACTGCACCTGCACTACCTGAAACCACCACTGCACCTGCACTACCTGAAACCACCACTGCACCTGCATTACCTGAAACCACCACTGCACCAGCATTACCTGAAACCACCACTGCACCTGCATTACCTGAAACCACCACTGCACCTGCACTACCTGAAACCACCACTGCACCTGCACTACCTGAAACCACCACTGCACCTGCACTACCTGAAACCACCACTGCACCTGCACTACCTGAAACCACCACTGCACCTGCACTACCTGAAACCACCACTGCACCTGCACTACCTGAAACCACCACTGCACCTGCACTACCTGAAACCACCACTGCACCTGCACTACCTGAAACCACCACTGCACCTGCACTACCTGAAACCACCACTGCACCTGCACTACCTGAAACCACCACTGCACCTGCACTACCTGAAACCACCACTGCACCTGCACTACCTGAAACCACCACTGCACCTGCACTACCTGAAACCACCACTGCACCTGCACTACCTGAAACCACCACTGCACCAGCACTACCTGAAACCACCACTGCACCAGCATTACCTAAAACCACCACTGCATCTGCACTACCTGAAACCACCACTGCACCTGCACTACCTGAAACCACCACTGCACCTGCACTACCTGAAACCACCACTGCACCTGCATTACCTGAAACCACCACTGCACCTGCATTACCTGAAACCACCACTGCACCTGCATTATACAATTCAAACTTCTGTGTCGGCAAGCCCAGCTCGTTCTATGCGGATCCTGAAGATCTGACGGGTTTCTACCGATGTGAAACCGAACTCACCTTCTACTTCACCTGCCATGAGGGCATGGTCTTCGATCAAAGGGTTCTGAACTGTGTGGTTCCTCCTGCTGCCCCCAGCCCTGGCTTTTGCATCTTGAAACCCAATGGTATCTACAGAGACCCCGGCAACAGAGCAGGTTTCTACACTTGTGTCAAGAGACGTCCTTTCTACAAGACCTGCCCCACACCTCTGGTGTTCAACCCTGAGATGTTAATCTGTGACAACCTCTGAGATAGCTAAGATCACTGGTACCTGATGCACCTGAATTAACTCTGAATTAGTCAAAACCACCACTGCACCTGCATTACCTGAAACCACCACTGCACCTGCACTACCTGAAACCACCACTGCACCTGCATTACCTGAAACCACCACTGCACCTGCACTACCTGAAACCACCACTGCACCTGCACTACCTGAAACCACCTCTGCACCTGTATCAGTTGTGGGTAGACACATTGTGGAATCATCTGTGGAGTCAACAGAATCAACTGGCTCTACACAAAAACCAGTGTAAGCCATGTATGCCAGTGAAAAGTTGTTTGATTTAAATCAACTCTTAAAAAAAAAAAAGAAAAAAAAAATCTATTTTGAGCTGAGTTCTTATTTTGCATTTATGTTATTTCTTCTTTACTTTTTTTTTTGGGGGGGGGGGGGACTAATTTTGTATCACAAAAAGCTATTCAATTAAAAACATTGAAATGAAGGATACACCTACAAATAAAATTGAAAAAAATCACTACATTTAATATGAATAGTATATTTCTTAAGGCTTCTCTTCCTTGTGGGCATCTTGCACAAAGACTGATATCTGGGGTTAGAGGATTGCACCTTATTTGAATGTTTTTATGCAGTTGAGTTTTATTTGCAAAGCTTTCAAGATACTGTATGTACTTTTTTTTAAATAAAGTTTTCATATTAACACTGCAGTCTCTTTTTCTTCTTGACCTTAAATTGTGACTTTCCAGGATCTTACTGCTTCACCTGCTTCTGAACCCTGAATACACCTTTAAAACATCAGGCACAAAGTGTTGATTTTTGCACTAGTAAAAAATACAACACGTTTATTTCACCAGAGACATAAGTTAGAACACTGCTTGAAAATGTCTAAGCTGTTTTGTGTTAGTTTGTATGGGGGAGAATAGAATGGGGGCTAGCATTCCCTGCTGTCACAAAGCAGAGGTTGTGTCCAGCATGAACATTACACAGCACTTCAGGGTTAAAGAGACACTGATATATTCTTTGAAAGAGAAGAATCGATTTGACAGAGCTCAGCATCACAAAACCTGATAACGGAAGGAGAGGAGGTTTGAGGAATCTAGGAATTCATTTCATATCTCTATTTGTCATTTGCTGGATATCTCTTATGAGGAGGGAACAAATAACATATTTTTGAAGACTGTATATTGTAAGTTTTGGTGTTATATTTTGCACTTCATTTCCATATTGTATTCTGCTTAGTTTTGCCAAACAGATTTAGATATGAGTATTTTTATATATATATAATATATATATATATATATATATATATATATATAATATATATATATATATACCATAATATAATATATATATATATATATATATATATATGATATATATATATATATATTATATGTTATAGATATATATATATATATATATTTACAAATAATGTAACATTGTTCCCCAGCCTCAACTTCATTTAATTTTTAAAAGAAGAGAATAAAAAAATAGAAAAAATAAAGCAGATCATTTATTTTGGAAATAAAAGCACTTCACTGCTAAAATGATGAGCACTAACATATCCTAAATACATAATCAATACTATTATCAATCCACATGGGTTTACTGTTTACCCACCTGGGAATGTCATTAATAACCAGGCTGATGAACTGGATTTGCGAGCTCTAGGGGAAGAACAGCCCCTTCATTTAAAATTCTCAGTTAAATTGATCATTATCTAAATTATTTTAATAATGGAATTGCTATAAACCTGGGCTGGGTTTTTTAGCCCCTTATAAAAGTTTCACATATTAAAACCATAGCAAAGTGTAATAAAGCACAGTGAAAGCATGATAAAGCATAGCATTGCAAAGCCCAGAGAGATATGCTGAAACATGTCAATAAGCATGGCAAACCAATAGCATAATCATGGAAAAAAGCATGAGAAAACTGCAAATCTACTGCACAGGTGACCATGTTAAACTATTATTAGTGCCAGCCTGATATAAACTTTAATACACAGTAAATATTTATTCCAATTCCCAACTCTTGCAGCTCACCAGCTCTACAGCAGTTGCTGGAACTAACAGTACGGTATTGCAAAATTTAGGAAAAGCAGATTATACTGGGAAAAAAAATCCCATAATTTATACAAAATGAAGGCAAAATACTTTAAAAAAAGTATATTGAATATATCATTAAATAAACTCATATTCTGTAAGTTGGAGTGTGCATATTTATGTATTTTATTGATTGTATTGTATTGTATTGCATTGCATTGTTCATGATCCAGGACTGACTCTTGGACTAGGAGAGTGGAAAACAGGTTTCAAGGAGGAGGAAGCTTGTGTCCCTACAGCTACAACTACCTTTGTGGAATGCAAACATACCGGCCTGTCAGCATCTGTCAATGAGAATGCAGAGAGGGGGAGATCATGCAGTAAACACAATCCACAGTTATACACGAGATATGTGTCTGTGTAAAACTTTTTTTTTTTAAATACACATTTATTTGGTTTCCTCTACTCACTGAACGTTTTATCATCTCTGTGCTGCATTTTTTTGTGAGAATAGTTTTTAAATTGCTTAATTAAGTTTCATTCTTTTTTTTTTTTTAACTGAGAAAGGGGTGTTAGTGAAAATATTGGCCCATGCAAATTATAGAGCCATTCAGTGCCTTCGGTCATAATTTTTTTGCTATATTTTTAGAAATAACCACAGTTTGTGTGAACTCTATGGAGTTTGAGAACTTACCTTACCATAACTTTGAGAACAACACAGCTGTGTATGCATTATAAAACAAATAAATACATATAACATTTAGCATGGTAGAATTGTGCACACAGAGACTGAAGGGGATAGTTATTGTAGTTTTGCTCTTGCTTTGCTGTGCTTTCACAATGCTTGCTCTTTATTGTGCTTTTACTGTAGCGTAGGACAGGGAGTGTTAATCAGAGAAACTGCTTTCCAGTGACTAACTGTGTTGATTTCATTCTGTCTTTCTAGGAGCACTGTCTCTGCTGCTGATTCTCCATTCAGGTAATTATATTACAATTATGAACCTAATAAACTAATGACTGTCTAGAGCATGAATGCCTGTATGGGCCACACTCGTAAAGCATTTACACCAGTGCTTGCTTTTTTATTTTTTATTTTTGTATTTGCTTTCATTACAAAAATTTAAAATAGGGAATTTGTAACTGTAGCTGAGCGACTATGTAGTGATGTATCTTTCTATGCATTGCTATGTCAAATATATATGTAATATATTTAGCTTGAGTTAAATTTCTAACTAGTATAATCTGATATACTGCATGCTGTCTTTATTATGACCGTTGTTGAATTGAACCTAGGGACTGTATTGAACTATGTAATTAAGAACCTGATTGGGACAAGTTCTGGGATTGGAATGGACTGAAAGAGCCAGGATTTAGGATCCTGTTCTAAACCAATAAAAACACATAGCCTGCATGCTGCATGTCTCATATATGTCGTCTCTTTTGAACGTGGCTGTTTCATACATGCCCATGTTAGGGTCATTTCATGTGAAAAATATGTTCTCTTGAGGATTTTCAATTTAATTAAAAGGAGAAAAACACTAGAAATAAACAGAGCAGATACATTTTATTCAAGACACAGCAAGAAGAAAACTTTGAAAATCGTCCCCATTGTTAACCTGTACATGTCTGTGTTTCCTTTACTGGTAATAGCTGTAAATAAGCAGTAGGGGTCAGGCTAGAGCTAGATTTAGTGTAATAAAGTTACTAAGTAACTTTTTCCAACAATCTTGATTTCTGTCAATTATTTCCAGGTTACTAGAAAGCTGTACTGTTATATTAAATTATAAGTGATGCCATACCCATGCCTGTATTCTTTGGGTCTGTTTGGATGAATTTGGTAAACTGATATTATTTAAATTTTCTTGACAACAGTTCCAAAATGAATTTAAATAGCTTTCAGTCCATTGAAATACACTCCTCCATCGAAGTTCTATAATCGTTTATGATTGCTTATCTTTATCTAACAGCCAAAGCATTTAATCAAAATTTCTGTGCCGGGAAGCCCAACTCAGCAAAGGTGGATCCGAAGAGCAGTGACAGCTACTACCATTGTGATAATGGGGTCACCTACCACTACCAGTGCAGCGCTGGACTAGTGTTCAATCCCCTCATCTCTAACTGTGACTTACCATCCAACGCCCCCACCCCAAACTTCTGCATCAACTTGGTGGACGGCCTTTACCCAGAGCCCAGCAACCCCTCCACCTTCTACCAGTGCTTCGGGGGGGTTGCGTACTATCAGAGTTGCAGCTCCCCTCTTCTATTCAACAGCACCTCCTGGCTTTGTGACTTCCCAATCGAGATTCCATTCCAGCCTGTCTACCCTCCGAAACTGACCGAAGGATCCAAATTCTGCGAAGAGAAGTCCAACGGTTTCTATAGCGACTCAGAGAATGAGGGTGCCTTCTACTACTGCCAGGAACGCAACACTACTCACTTCCTCTGCCCTTCAATCCTCTTCTACAACCCAATGATCAGCAACTGTGATTTTCCTTTCGCTGTCCCTGAACCAGATTACTGTGCCCACTTGGACAATGGTCTTTATCCAGAAAGCACAAATCCAGCTGCCTTCTACCAGTGTATCGACCAAACTACTTACTATTACACATGCACCTTTCCTCTTATTTTTAATAGGGAACTGTTAATGCGTGATTTTAACAGTATAGTTCCTCCCGCTACCACCAGCTCTGCACCCGCATTACCCGAAACTAAAACTGCACCAGAATTATACGAACTCACCACCACACTCGCATTTCCCAAAACAACCACTGCACCAGAATTATACAACTCAAACTTCTGTGTCGGCAAGCCCAGCTCGTTCTATGCAGATCCCAAAGATCTGACGGTTTTCTACCAAACTCACCTTCTACTTCACCTGCCATGAGGGCATGGTCTTCGATCAAAGGGTTCTGAACTGTGTGGTTCCTCCTGCTGCCCCCAGCCCTGGCTTTTGCATCTTGAAACCCAATGGTATCTATAGAGACCCCGGCAACAGAGCAGGTTTCTACACTTGTGTCAGGAGACGTCCTTTCTACAAGACCTGCCCCACACCTCTGGTGTTCAACCCTGAGATGTTAATCTGTGACAACCTCTCTGGCACTGCGGAGACACATAGGTAAGGTTACTGATACTAGATGTATCTGAATTACCCGAAACCATCACTGCACCTGCACTACCTGAAACCACCACTGCACCTGCACTACCTGAAACCACCACTGCACCAGCACTACCTGAAACCACCACTGCACCAGCATTACCTGAAACCACCACTGCACCTGCACTACCTGAAACCACCACTGCACCAGCATTACCTGAAACCACCACTGCACCTGCACTACCTGAAACCACCACTGCACCTGCATTACCTGAAACCACCACTGCACCAGCATTACCTAAAACCACCTTTGCACCTACATTACCTGAAACCACCACTGCACCTGCATTACGTGAAACCACCACTGCACCTGCATTACCTGAAACCACCACTGCACCTGCATTACCTGAAACCACCACTGCACCTGCATTACCTGAAACCACCACTGCACCTGCATTACCTGAAACCACCACTGCACCTGCACTACCTGAAACCACCACTGCACCAGCATTTACACAGCACCAGCATTACCTGAAACCACTGCACCTGCATTACCTGAAACCACCACTGCACCTGCATTACGTGAAACCACCACTGCACCTGTATCACTTGTGGCTAGACCCACTGTGGAATCATTCGAGTCAACAGAAACAACCGGCTTTACACAAAAAACAGTGTAAACCTTGCTGGGCTCATGTATAGCCAGTAAAAAGTTCTGTCAAGTTGTTTGATGATTTAAATCAACTCTGTAAAAAACTATTTGGAGCTGTAGTTCTTATTTTGTATTTCTTTAATTTCTTCTTTTTTTGGGGTGGGGGTGTCTAATTTTGTATCACAAAAAGCTATTCAATTAAAAACATATTGAAATGAAGGATAGAGCTAATAATAATATAATAATAATAATAATAATAATAATAATAATAATAATAATAATAATAATAATAAAATTTTAATAATAATAAAATATTTCATCTGCATTTAATATAATAGTTAAGGCTTCTCTTCCTTGTGGGCATCTTGCACAAAGACTGATATCTGGGGTTAGAGGATTGCACCTTATTTGAATGTTTTTGTACAGTTGAGTTTTACATGCAGAGCTTTCAAGATACTGAATATGTACTTTTTTCTTTAAAATAAAGTTTTCATATTAACACTGGAGTCTATTTTTCTTCTTCACCTTAAATTGTGACTTTATATCATCAAACTGCTTCACCTAGTGAAAGCATGATAAAGCATTGGAAAGCATTGCAAACTAACTCTTATAAAAGTTTCACATAGTAAAAGCATAGCAAAGTGTAATAAAGCATAGTGAAAGCATTGTAAAACATAGGTAAGCATTGCAAAGCCCAGAGAGATTTGCTGAAGCATGTTAATAAGCATGGTAAACCAATAGCATATCCATGAGAAAAACATGGGAAAACTGCACAGACAACCATGTTAAACTAGTATTAGTGCCAGCCTGGTATAAACTTTAATACACAGTAAATATTTATTCCAATTCCCAACTAGTGCAGCTCACCAGCTCTACAGCAGTTGCTGGAATTGTCAGTACGGTATTGCGAAATTTAGGAAAAGCAGATTATACTGGAAAAAAAATCCCATAATTTATACAAAGCATGTTAATAAGCATGAAGACAAACTACTTAGAAAAAAGTAGATTGAATATATGATTTAATAAACTCATATTCTGTAAGTTGGAGCGTGCATATTTATGTATTTTATTGATTGTATTGTATTGTATTGCATTGCATTGTTCATGATCCAGGACTGACTCTTGGACTAGCAGAGTGGAAAACAGGTTTCAAGGAGGAGGAAGCTTGTGTCCCTACAGCTACAACTACCTTTGTGGAATGCAAACATACCGGCCTGTCAGCATCTGTCAATGAGAATGCAGAGAGGGGGAGATCATGCAGTAAACACAATCCACAGTTATACACTATCTAGATTTAACTCATTTTGCTTCATAAAGTCAAATGAAACCTGCTGAATAATGTTACATTAGCATATTGATTTAATACCACTTTGTATAGTTCCATATACTTAACGAAAAAAGTGATATTTCAAAATTCAGCGTGAAATACTGTACTACTATTATGGCTTCCAGTAGACTTTTGCAGTATCATTTTGTAATAAATTTTATTACCATAATAATAATAATAATAATAATAATAATGAATTAATAATAATAATAATAATAATAATAATAATAATTAAGAATAATTTTGAACAAAATAAATAGATGTATTGGACTTCATAGGGTTTCTGGTAATCATATCTTATTTACAACTAGGAATGAACATTTTAAAAGCAGTTCAGAATATGTAGTACTGACATGGACCCTGTTACATTGAATTAATGCACAGGGAGTATCAGCACAGACAACTGACCCCTAAAAGCCCAGTTTCTCACTTATTGGAATTAGTAACAAAATAATTGCATGTCAGATTTTCTAAAAAGTATTTGCATTTTAAGTGATGCATCCCACTTGCAGCAATGTCCTGTAACAATGAAGCCATGCTCCGTAACAATGAAGCCATGCTCCGTAACAATGAAGCCATGCTCTGTAACAATGAAGCCATGCTCTGTAACAATGAAGCCATGCTCTGTAACAATGAAACCATGTCCTGTAGCAATGAAGCCATGCTCTGTAACAATGAAGCCATGCTCTGTAACAATGAAACCATGTCCTGTAGCAATAAAGCCATGCTCTGTAACAATGAAGCCATGCTCTGTCGCAATGAAGCCATGCTCTGTAACAATGAAGCCATGCTCTGTAACAATGAAGCCATGCTCTGTAACAATGAAGCCATGCTCTGTAACAATGAAACCATGCTCTGTAGCAATGAAGCCATGCTCTGTAACAATGAAGCCATGCTCTGTAACAATGAAGCCATGCTCTGTAACAATGAAGCCATGCTCTGTAACAATGAAAATGAAGCCATGCTCTGTAACAATGAAGCCATGCTCTGTAACAATGAAGCCATGCTCTGTAACAATGAAGCCATGCTCTGTAACAATGAAGCCATGCTCTGTAACAATGAAACCATGTAGCAATAGCAAAAGCCATGCTCTGTAACAATAAAGCCATAAAGCCATGCTCTGTAACAATGAAGCCATGCTCTGTAACAATGAAGCCATGCTCTGTAACAATGAAGCCATGCTCTGTAACAATGAAGCCATGCTCTGTAACAATGAAAGCCATGCTCTGTAACAATGAAGCCATGCTCTGTAACAATGAAGCCATGCTCTGTAGCAATGAAGCCATGCTCTGTAACAATGAAGCCATGCTCTGTAACAATGAAACCATGTCCTGTAGCAATAAAGCCATGCTCTGTAACAATGAAACCATGTCCTGTAGCAATAAAGCCATGCTCTGTAACAATGAAGCCATGTACTGTAACAGTGCTTCAATAAAGAAGACATCTTACAGTTGTTACCAGTGCTGAATTGTTTCTCATGTGTAAAAGGTAACAATCAGAACCATCCCCCCAAAATGGCAAAGGGCTCTGCAATAATAAGATGTGGTATCAACCAATAAAAAAGGCATTATCTCAGAAAAAAATGTGATGCGAATAGGTTAAACAAGACACAGATGAGACTAACTTGGACCTTTTAAAATGTGCTTACAAATTAAAAAAATAAGGCAGCCATTTGTATGTATTTTTATACAGGTGCAGTTGTATAGAAAGTGTAGGTTAGTGCCATTCTCCTGTTGGAATAATACTCTTATTTTTGATTCAGTGCAGTTCTAGACACTATACAAAGACCATCTTATTATCAGATCAGGAGAAATCAGAAGCAGGAAGCTTGCTCTTCTTGATCATGTGGTTTTCCCTGTCTTGACCAGTCTGTTTTCTTTCACCATCTGGCCTAGGGGTGGCTATTGAAACAATGACGACGCAATGGAATTAGATGTTAACCTGAATTACATGCTAACCTGAATTTCCTGCTGTTTCTTTACTTGCCCAAACCCTCCCTGAACAGGGTATAAAGCAGGGTACCCATCACATAACACACATCACAGCTTCAACATGGAAACAACGACCGTCTGTAGAGGTAGGAGGGCGTTTCTGTTGGGTGATATTTGTTAATGATGTCAAGTACTGGGTGCAGTGCTCTAGGTTTTAGTTTTCTTTTTTACTTAAAACTCTTATTTGTTAGAAATTAATAATAATAAGACTGTTTTTTAATCAACTTCTTTCTTGGTTTCATCTACTCACCGATACTTTTTACCATGCTTTGTGCTGTATGTTTTGTGAAAATAGTTTTCATGCTGCATTATTTAAGCTTCATTATTTCTTTTAACTGAGAAAGGGGTGCTCAGTGAAAATATTGGTCCATGCAATTAACAGAGCCTTTCAGAGCCGCACTTATTTAATTAGATTTTTAGAAAGGTTTAAACAGTTATTGTGAACTCTATGGAGTTTGAGAAGTTACCCTGCCATAACATAAAAAGAAAACATATACATGCATTATAAGCTAGATGTATAGATAGGAAGCTTAGCATGGTAGAATTGTGCACACAGTGACTGAAGGGGATAGCTATTGTAGTTTTGCTCTTGCTTTGCTGTGCTTTCACAATGCTTGCTCTTTATTGTGCTTTTACTGTAGTGTAGGACAGGGAGTGTTAATCAGAGAAACTGCTTTCCAGTAACTAACTGTGTTGATTTCATTCTGTCTTTCTAGGAGCACTGTCTCTGCTGCTGATTCTCCATTCAGGTAATTATATTACAATTATGAACCTAATAAACTAATGACGGTCTAGAGCATGAATGCCTGTACGGGCCACACTCGTAAAGCATTTACACCAGAGCTTGCTTTTGTATTTGCTTTCATTAGTAAAAAAAATTAAAAATAGGGAATTTGTTGGGGCAAGTTCTGGGATTGGAATGGACTGAAGGAGTCGGGATTTAGGATCCTGTTCTAAACCAATAAAAACAGCCAACCCTTATGCTACATGTGTCATATATGTTGTCTCTGTTGAACATGGCTATTTCATACATGTTCCTGTAGCTGCATGTTAGGGCAATTTCATGTAAAACATGTGTTCTCTTGAGGATTTTCAATGCCTTTTATTGCTCAATTTAATTAAAAGGAGAAAAACACTAGAAATAAACAGAGCAGGTAAATTTTATTCAAGACACAGCAAGAAAAAAGCTTTGAAAATCGTCCCCATTGTTAACCTGTACATGTCTGTGTTTCCTTTACTGGTAATAGCTGTAAATAAGCAGTAGAGGTCAGGCTAGGGCTAGATGTAGTGTAATAAAGTTGCTTAGTAACATTTTCCAACAATCTTGATTGCTGTCAATTATTTCCGGGTTACTAGAAAGCTGTACTGTTATATTAAATTATAAGTGATGCCATACCCATGCCTGTATTCTTTGGGTCTGTTTGGATGAATTCGGTAAACTGATATTATTTAAATGCTCTTGACAACAGTTCCAAAATTAATTTAAATAGCTTTCAGTCCGTTGATATACACGTCTCAATCGAAGTTCTATAACCATTCACGATTGCTTATCTTTATCCAACAGCCAAAGCATTTGACCCAGATTTCTGTGCTGGGAAGCCCAACGCAGCAAAGGTGGATCCGAAGAGCAGTGACAGCTACTACCGTTGTGATAATGGGGTCACCTACCACTACCAGTGCAGCGCTGAGCTAGTGTTCAATCCCCTCATCTCTAACTGTGACTTACCATCCAACGCTCCCACCCCAAACTTCTGCATCAACTTGGTGGACGGCCTTTACCCAGAGCCCAGCAACCCCTCCACCTTCTACCAGTGCTTCGGGGGGGTCACGTACTACCAGAGTTGCAGCTCTCCTCTTCTATTCAACAGCACCTCCTGGCTTTGTGACTTCCCAATCGAGATTCCATTCCAGCCTGTCTACCCTCCGAAACTGACCGAAGGATCCAAATTCTGTGAAGAGAAGTCCAACGGTTTCTATAGCGACTCAGAGAATGAGGGTGCTTTCTACTACTGCCAGGAACGCAACACTACTCACTTTCTCTGCCCTTCAATCCTCTTCTACAACCCAATGATCAACAATTGTGATTTTCCTTTCGCTGTCCCTGAACCAGATTACTGTGCCAAATTAGATAATGGCCTTTATCCAGAAAGCACAAATCCAGCTGCCTTCTACCAGTGTTTCGAAAACACTACTTACTATTACACATGCACATTTCCTCTTATTTTTAATAGGGAGCTGTTAATATGTGATTTTAATAAGAACAGTCAAGTCAGCTACAACTCAGACTTCTGCGTCAACAAGTCCAGCTCGCTCTATGCGGATCCTGAAGATCTGATGGGTTTCTACCAATGTGAAAATGAACTCACCTTCTACTTCACCTGCCATGATGGCATGGTCTTCGATCAAAGGGTCCTGAAATGTGTCATTTCTTTTGCTGCCCGCAGCCCTCTAACAACATTATCCAAAACCAACACTACCACCAAATTATACAACTCAAACTTCTGCGTCAACAAGCCCAGCTTGCTCTACTCGGATC
This sequence comes from Polyodon spathula, assembly GCF_017654505.1. Lineage (NCBI taxonomy): Eukaryota > Metazoa > Chordata > Actinopteri > Acipenseriformes > Polyodontidae > Polyodon > Polyodon spathula. The sequence continues at coordinate 7,237,716 of NC_054558.1, forward strand.
CCGAAAATCGGATGGGTTTCTACCGATGTGAAAACGAAGTCACCTTCTACTTCACCTGCCATGAAGGCATGGTCTTCGATCAAAAGGTCCTGAACTGTGTCGTTCCTCCTCCTGCCCCCAGCCCTTCGCCCACATTATCCAAAACCACCACTAACCCCAAATTATACAACTCAAACTTCTGCGTCAACAAGCCCAGCTTGCTCTACTCGGATCCCGAAAATCGGATGGGTTTCTACCGATGTGAAAACGAAGTCACCTTCTACTTCACCTGCCATGAAGGCATGGTCTTCGATCAAAAGGTCCTGAACTGTGTCGTTCCTCCTCCTGCCCCCAGCCCTTCGCCCACATTATCCAAAACCACCACTAACCCCAAATTATACAACTCAAACTTCTGCGTCAACAAGCCCAGCTTGCTCTACTCGGATCCCGAAAATCGGATGGGTTTCTACCGATGTGAAAACGAAGTCACCTTCTACTTCACCTGCCATGAAGGCATGGTCTTCGATCAAAAGGTCCTGAACTGTGTCGTTCCTCCTCCTGCCCCCAGCCCTGCGCCCACATTATCCAAAACCACCACTAACCCCAAATTATACAACTCAAACTTCTGCGTCAACAAGCCCAGCTTGCTCTACTCGGATCCTGAAAATCGGATGGGTTTCTACCGATGTGAAAATGAAGTCACCTTCTACTTCACCTGCCATGAAGGCATGGTCTTCGATCAAAAGGTCCTGAACTGTGTCGTTCCTCCTCCTGCCCCCAGCCCTGCGCCCACATTATCCAAAACCACCACTAACCCCAAATTATACAACTCAAACTTCTGCGTCAACAAGCCCAGCTTGCTCTATGCGGATCCTGAAGATCTGATGGGGTTCTACCAATGTGAAAACAAAGTCACCTTCTACTTCACCTGCCATGAGGGCATGGTCTTCGATCAAAGGGTCCTGAACTGTGTTGTTCCTCCCGCTGGCCCCAGCCTTGGCTTTTGCATCCTGAAACCCAATGGTATCTACAGAGACCCCGGTAACAGAGAAGGTTTCTACGTGTGTGTCAAGAGACGTCCTTTCTACAAGACCTGCCCCACACCTCTGGTGTTCAACCCTGAGATGTTAATCTGTGACAACCTCTCTGGCACTGCAGAAGCATAGTTAAGGTCACTGGTAACTGATGCACCTGAATTACCCAAAACCACCACGACACCTGAATTACCCAAAACCACCACGACACCTGAATTACCCAAAACCACCACTGCACCTACATCACCTGTGGCTAGACCCACTGTGGAATCATCCGAATAAACAAAATCAAACAGCTCTACACAAAAAACCAGTGTAAACCTTGCTGGGCTCATGTATAGCCAGTAAAAAGTTCTGCCATGATGTTTGATGAGGTAATCAGTTTCTTAAAACAGGCATGAGTTGTGATGATATTTTAAATCCAAATGTTTTATTTACTCTTAAAAAAATCCTTAAAAGATAAAAAAAAATATTGAGCACATTTTGAGTATAGTTCATGCTTTGTATTATTTTTTTCTTCTTTTTGTGGAGGGGGTTCTAGTTTTATTATCACAAAACTATATTAAATTAACAGCATATTGGAATGAGTGATATGTCAGCATTTAATATGAATAGTATATAGCTCAAGGGTTTTTTATTATGGGCTTTTATCACAAAGAATGATATGTGGGTTAGAGGACTGCACCTTTTTGAAATGTATTTGTACTGTTGGGTTTTATATGCAAAGCTTTCAACATACTGTAAATGTGCTTTATAAAAATAGTTTTCACATTAACACTGGAGTCTGTGTCTTCTTGACCTTAAATTGTGACTTTCTATCATCATACTGCTTCACCTGATTCTGAAACCTGAATACGCCTTTACAACAACAGACACAATGTGTTGCCTTTTGCACAAGTGGAAAGTATGACCCTTTTTTCACCAGAAGCAATCATTTAGAATCTTTATTGAACATGTCGAAATTGTTTTGCCTTAGTTTGTTTCTCTACGGGCTGAATGGAATCAGGGTTAACTTTCCCTGCTGTCACAAAGTTGACATATGCCACAATTTACTTTTCATGTAGAGTATAACATGTACAACTTTGCAGTATATTTAAATATAAGTATATTTAAATAGGCTGCTATTGTGTTCATCATGTTTTGAGAGAGGTTTTTAATGAAGACCTAAAAAGGGATCACAATTTATGTTGATGCTGCACAGTACAGTATCCTTCAAAACTTCAATTATTTTGCAAAAGTCACATTAAAAACGATGTAAAAGTGATCCATACCAGCTATAAATCTCAGGAAACACTATCTCACTAAGTCTTGTGTTGGTTGCATTACTTTCAGTGCATTCAAAGGTCCCTACTATATTTTGAATTTCTTCTTGTTATACTTGTTAAACATTGTACTTAGTTTCATGTTCAATTGTTATCAATAAATGCACTTAGTAACAGATGAATCAACAGAATCGAGAACCTGCAAAACTGGAGCAATTTTTATTTTGATCCGATTAACAAATTAATAGTAATGAATAAATAAGTAAATTTAAAAAATGCACCACATTGCTCTGTTTAATTCATGAACTTGAATTATCCTACACCCCCCCAAACACTAATTGAATCAGGCCCCAAAAACGTCAACAATGCAAAGGGATCTTGACTGAACGTTATGGTGCCTGTAATAGCTCCGGTGTTATCGACACACACAGATTAAATTTAGAAGGGGATTATAATACTTTGACTCCAATCTATTTTTGGTTGGTTGTTACAGAGTGCTGTTCAACTTGCAAACAAATTCTGATTAGCTAAAAATGATAACATAGAAATATATATCAGACATTCTGTCCAACTGTTATATGTGTTTTCACAGTAAAAAAAATGCCTTCTTTCATGGAACTTTTTGGCCTACAAATAGGGATTTCAAGATATGAAATGCATTAAAGCACAAATAACAGTCACAGAGTAATTAGGCAACAAATGTTCCTAAGTATTGAAATGCTGACCTGAAAAGCAGTAAATGCTATATTGTAGAATATTTCATTTAGTCCAGCTTTTAAAGACATCCTATTTTCACCATCAGTGTAATTCTGATCATTAATACAACTTTTTCTCTGAAGACATTTTAAAGAAATCGTGCAGCTCCATGCAGTGTGTGTTCAATCATTTACCGGAAGCAAACTAAACCGACAGCAGGGTTCCTAAATGCTGCTTAACAGGTACTTTGTCAATGAGGCAAACGTTTGCTGTATTTATTTTTAAGTGCTACAAAATATGTGTATTTACTCTATTCTATCAGAAAGGAGAATTTTCATCGGGAACTACATATTACATGGCTATGGGTACATTTAATGAAAATCTTTAAATCCGTGATAACCATGAAAAAAGATATCCTTAGATAATTAGAAAAAGAAACATTAACTCAGAACTAGCAACCTGGCACATTATTTTCCAATGAGCCCCAGTGACTGTTAGGAAAAACAGAAATAATCAATTAACGAAGGTGTTAAAAGCATATTGTTTATATTAACCACAGTCCACAGATACTCCGATATCAAATTCATTGGCATTTGATTATTGTATTTTCCATTAATCAGAAACATTAAGTCCCAAAGCTGATATCCTTGAGACAAAGTCATCAACACTGGAAAATAAGGGCTTTTTATTTACATGCGGATGTGCCTACAGCTGGAATTTAGAGTAATGTGTCAATATTAACATATACATTAACATTAACCCTGTTATCTGACCAGCACCATGGATTGTAACATTTAGTTGGAAAGTGTGATATAATTTAAACGTGGGCAAACAGCTCCCGTGTCGATAAGAGTGCTGGCCTCTGGTTTAAGGGTATATAAGGAGTGTCCAGCCCTCAGTTTAATGTACAAAGCTGAAGATGGGTAAGCTACTGCTCTGGACTGGTAAGTACTGCTCCCATTGCTCTCTGCTTCTGCTAACTATTACTGCATCAGCTTATTGCATGTTAGATCAAGCTGTATAATGTTATATGACACATCTGTTCAGGTTGCTCTACTCTTTACTCTCAGGTATAGCCAGTGCTATTATATTAATACAGTACCTAGTTTTCTGAGCTTCAAGTGTACTGCATATTGTACCCACTTGTAATAATATATATAATATAGGTGTTCAACTTCTACTTCGACACTGCAGTAAAACAATGCATTTACTATTATTATTATTATTATTATTATTATTATTATTATTATTATTAATCAAGTGTTGATACTACAGTTTATAGCCTTTCTAATGCATTTGATAGAATATATTCCCATCTATAAAGTAGGTATTATTCATTGCACCTGGCTGGCGTCACTTCCAATGTCATTAATCCACACTGCTTCTCTCTCACAGGCCTGGCCTTCCTGCTGCACCTGCAGCTAGGTAAGTCATCTTCAACACTCACATCTTACACAAACCAGCTCGCTGCATTTAGCACTAAAACCTGGAACTAAGTTTAGCACATCAACACTCCATATCTTTGATATGATAAACGTACTTCTCTTGCTATGCTCTTGCTCAAAAGGGAAAACCTCCCTGCATTTTCCCTAAAAACAGTGAAAATATTTATAGGCTTTTGATGCCAAAGCAAGTGCGCTCACTTATTCCTATTCAAAGACATTCATGTGTTTGTGATGGCATGTACTGCACAGTTAATGACTATACCTTTCCAGTTGCACCTTCAGGCATCATGATATTGAGTCTGTTTATCCATTTGTTTTCTTTTATTCTTCTGTATTGTACATATTCCAATTTCATTTCTTCTAAAACTACAGATTGTAGGTCATTCATGCTATGGTCATTTTTTGTAAAGTGTTGAACTATTGGTTAATTTACTTTTTTATGTTTTATTTTTGTGATTCTGCATTCTTTTATACAATGCGGTACCTGTCTCTCCTATGTATTTTATTGTGTTGTATTTTTGCATGACTGGTTTCTTAAAGCTGAAAATCTATTTTCTCTATTTGTAATTTCACTTTCATCTTATTTCATCAATATTTTTGCATACTTTACATGTGCTCTTACAGGTTTTAATGTCCATGCATGTGTCTATGATCTGTTTATGTTTACTGTGGACCACAATGTCAGCAAAATGTTTGACTAATATGGTGATTGAACAAGCAGTTACACCTCAATCTAGTTCTCTTCTAACATTGAGCGTGAGAACCCTAGATGATAGAGACAGCTGAGCCATGAGATCACAATCATCACCATGCCATCCTTGCTAGAAGGAACTGTACTGAATCCTGGCTATGAGGCTGCCCTAGCCACTGAGAATCTTCTCCCCTCTGTACAAGCCACTTGATAGAGTGCCCTGTCTTCCCCACAAGACTGCTTGTATAAACCTCATAAAACCTGTTGTAAATAAGAAGAAAATCCCTAACACTGCCTAACAGTTCTAAGATACTGCAACTGGATCCAATGCCGCTAAACCAGCGTCTTCTTGCCTCCCTCAGGTACCTGGATTATCTTCACGTGATGACCTATGACTTCCATGGAACCTGGGAGCAGCAGACTGGTGAGAACAGCCCTCTGTACCAGGGACCTGCCGACCAGGGCGCCATGACCGACCTCAACGTGGTGAGAATAGCTGCTTAACTGTACTGAACAAGATCTAATCACATAGGATTAATTAGGATTCTAATTAGGATTAGAATTGCACGAATTAGGATTAGTACTCGGAACGGATCTCCACTACCACATTGTGCATTCAATATAACCCTTCGTTTGCCTGCTCCCGTTCCCAGAACTACGCCATGAACTACTGGAAGAGCAGTGGTGCCCCCGCAGAGAAACTGCTGGTCGGCTTCCCCACCTATGGACACACCTGGACCCTGGCAAACCCCTCCAACCATGGTGTGGGAGCCCCAGCCTCTGGCCCTGCAGGACCCTACACCAGACAGTCAGGCTTCTGGGCTTACTATGAGGTACGCAGGCCTGCTAGACCAACTTGATGGGCCCAATGGCTTTTCCTCCTTCCAGACATTACTTACCTTTGTGTTATATTGCATTTATGCAAAAATCATATATCATATACTAGTAACATGCAAAAGTGATCCCCTTTCTTTAGGTAATACTATATTAAAACTTCTTTGTTGTCTTTAGTGTTTTGAGTTAAATGCTGGCAGTGGATCTATCTCCTTGTGTAACTCTCGTTTGGTCTCTGTCTTCTCCCCAGATTTGCACCTTCATCAGTCAGGGAGCCACTCAGGCTATGACAACGAGAAGAGCTTCAACATCAAGGTGGGTCTAAGCTGAGCTTTGCTTTCAAGCCCCACAGAGTGGAAATTCTACTGACCTTCTTATAACCAGTTTAACCCTGTGCTCTATCTCTCTGTTGCCCCCTGCAGGCTGAGTGGCTGAAGCAGAACAACTTTGGAGGTGCCATGGTCTGGACTATCGATCTTGATGACTTCAGCGGCACCTTCTGTAACCAGGGCAAATACCCCCTCATCAACACTCTGAAGACCGCACTGGGAACAGGCAGCACAGGTAATTGTCTGTATGTCTATCTCGTTTTTGTAGATGCCATGCTTTTGATAGAAAGTCAAAAGCAGATACACTCATCTCAGATCTCAGATACACTAACCCACATCAAGGAAACCTAACCATATTGAACCCAGGGCTGACAGTCTCACATGCTGCAAGACGACTGCATCATAGACTGGGTTCAATGTAATGGTGTAGTTCTGGAAGGTTCAGACCATGCATATGATGCTGTAACGCCTTCTTTTTTAAAGGCAAAACAAAACTCTTTTACAAGTAACATGAGCCAGCTTGGCAAAGACCTTTAGATTTAGATTCTTACGGTAGTTGTTGTATGTTGTACTTGTTGAGTACTTGGCTTACAGACTGATCAGCTGACCTCCTTTCTCTCCCAGGCTGCACCGCCCCAGCAAACCCCCTGCCCCCCGTGACTCAGGCCCCTGCCCAGCCCAACCCTCCCTCCGGTGGAGGCAGCAGCAGTGGAGGGAGTGGCTTCTGTGCCGGCAAAGCCAGTGGCCTGTACCCTGATGCATCCAACAACAACCACTTCTGGCATTGCCTGAACGGAGTGACCTACAACCAGAACTGCCAAGCTGGCCTGGTCTTCGACCCCAGCTGTTCCTGCTGCAACCGGGCTTGAGCACAGACAGCACCCTCTGATTAAATTCCTTCAGTGATCAGAACGGCATTGTAACACCCAATCAAGAATGACTTAAAATTCAAATGAAAAGCAATCTTTTGCGTCTGTTTGTCATTTTATTGTGCACAGCGTTTAATAGCAAATGCAAACACGGTATCATCATAGCCATACACAAAACAGCCATATCGAAATATGGACACAGCAGTAGAGTAATACAGTATCTTGGTTAAAAAGATTGACCATTGTAACGAACAAATATATTTTCCTGTCCATTCTGTGCTAGCTGCTTTATAGAATTTTACAGTACAGATGTTTCAAGGTTCAGTTCTCCCTTGTTGTTTCACATTTCATTAATTCACAAATGCAACTAATTCATAGTTAAGCCGTGCAACACACTTTACTCTGCAAGGATCCCTCAGTTTTTCCTTGTCCCCTTAATATTTTTAATATTTGTATGCAGAGCTGTAACTATTAATTTAAGTGCCTGGGGCAGGCAACCCCCACCCCCACTCCTAACCACAACAGGAAGGCTATGAACCTCAAGTGTAGGAATAATCAAGGGAACATCACTGTGTAACATACAGGTTTAAACATTCAAGACCACTGCAGATACCGTCTTGGACAAGATGACTTTAATGAGGGTCCAGCAACACATATTCAGCATTAACTCACTGACTGTTCACTAAAACTGAGCACAGACAACAAGCCACTTTCTTACTGAGGGTGGAACTGTGTTACTATAAATACATTCCCTCCAGGAAACACTCTCTCACTAACTCATGTGTTGATTGCATTACTAGCAGCACATTTGTGATGGTGCAAGTCCCATCCCATGTTAACCAAATCAAAACTATAACCTTGCTTGAGCCTAAAGTAACATGACTTTTGTTTTTACCTATTGTGGCTGTGAATTGTGATTTTTAACAATGTAAATCCCTAGTAAAACAAAAGAGAACTATGCATCCTTAAATGTGGAGGATGGTGCAGCAGGTTGAAATGTGAGAAAGAAACAAGAAATAATTTGTAATTTAAAAGGAACTGTACTGAATGCTGAAAGCGGTTCTCTTTGAAAAGGTGCACATTTTCATAGCAATGCGGCAACAGTATTTTGTTATCTGAAATACATATTATAGATTGCGACACTGAGGGCTGTGGTGACGTCAGACCAGGAAAAGAAAAACAAAAGCACAGGATGTATGGGTGAAATTGAAGCGCTACAGCGCTCAGTATTTTATTAAGAACCAAAAACAAATAGTTTATACAAAACACAAAATAAAAGGCACACTGGCCAAAGTAAAAATAAACATCAACAAATAATTCTTACTCTAAAAACCAGTACCTTGTTAGCTGGCTGGTAGCATTCACTCTTCTTTAACTCTCTCGTCTCCTCTCTGAGGCAGAGTGGGTCTCTTATACTGTGGCTGGAGCCTTAATTATCCACTAAATAATGACCTTATTACTGCTCCAGCCACATTCCCACGAGCTACTTAGGACGGGGGGAGGGATTCAACCCCATTCATGCAAACCACACTGTAGGAGAGTCTCAAATAGCAAAGAATAATTATAGCCAGGTGCAGGGTATTTAAGGAGAGCAGTCAGTCTGCACAGGGCTGATGAGTAGAAGGAGGTAGGAGGTGTGCGCTGCTTCCAAGCAGTCAATATAAAAGCACGTGCTGTGTTAAAATGGAATGGACTTCCTAGGAGTAACCCGACGGCAGCCAAAGATTTATTTGCAGTCTACACCGAGGGATAAATATCGCTTTAACCAAACAGAAGAGAAAATATATCAAAAGACAAACTGCCCAGTATTTGTGTTATGTTTTACTTGGTCTGACTTCTATTAATTGCTTATCAAATATTATCAAAGTCTTTCTGGGCAGTGATACCTCATTAATTAGTTTACATTTCAGATACAGAATTTCACATCAAAAACAATATATAGAATTGCTAATAATACATCTAATGTGACGCTTGTGTGCCTCAAACTAAGTAAAACAATAAGCCTGAGTACATTACGGTAACTAATAGTGTGGCGCGTACACACTGATATATTGGACATTCCAATTCAGCTGTCTTTTGAAAAAAAGAGAAAAAACGCCTCCGCGCAGGCGTGAAATCCCAAGGGATCCCGAATTCCATGGGGTACCAAGATCAGCGTCTCAAGTGACCTGTTCAAAGTGAAGTTAGGCTTAACGTTTGAGCCAGGTGTTTATTTTGTTTTGTTTGTTTTCATTTCTGTGTCTTGGGTCTATTTTAAAAGGTGCAACGAACGACTGAGTACCGACCGTTTACATTATATATATATATATATATATATATATATATATATATATATATATATATATATATATATATATATATATTTAGCGTCGAAACGTTAGCACCTCTGTATGGACTATAATAACTGTCTCATATACATGGATTAATTAAAGTTACACTGCAAAACTACCAAGTGTGCTTTCAACTTTTATGTTTTTCCTGGAGAGTCAGTGATGAATTAAAAAAAAAAAAAAAAAAAAAGCATGTACCGTATTTTCTCTGTTTAATTAAACAAACTTGAATTATCTTACAACCCTTTTTTTTTCGAGCTCAACGTTGCTTGAATTGGGCGCTAAAACGTTACGACACAGCAATGCAAAGGGACCTTGACCGAACGTTATGGTGGCTGCAACAGTGCCTCTGTTATTGACACAGAGACAGATTAGTTTAAGATAATCCATGTTCAGTTTTTTCCAATCTATTTTAGATAGGCTGTTTCAGAGTGTTGTTTTCAAGTTCTTTTAATAACCTACAAATGGAATATTTGTCCGTAATATGGCAAACAATTTCCGATTGGCTAAAAAAGATCAAATAGAAAGATGTGTCAATCATTTTGCCCTCTAACTGTTAAGTGTTACGATTAGGGCTGCATTTCTTTCACGGTAAAAAGTTGCTTAGTTCATGGCATTTCACAAGATATTTCATGTTTAACCATAATATGCATTAAAGAAGAAAAAAACAGCATTGTCACTTTCAAAATTGACCATTTTCTCTTCAGTAATTATAGAACAAATCTTCCTAAATATTGAAACGCTTACCTGAAAAACAGTAAATTTGTGAATATTTCGTTTTTCATGTCCACCTTTTAAAGACATTCTATTTTCACCATCAATGAGTTATCAAACAAAATAAAAACAGAATTAAATATTAAAATACAAGTGGCATGTGAGATGTTCCCTTCTTGTGCTGGACAGAGCGAGTTGCAGATATATTTCCCGTCTTCGATGCAGCTGGTGTATTTTTCTTTGAAGACATTTTAAAGAAATCGTGCAGCTCCATGCAGTGTGTGTTCAATCATTTACCGGAAGCAAACTAAACCGACAGCAGGGTTCCTAAATGCTGCTTAACAGGTACTTTGTCAATGAGGCAAACGTTTGCTATATTTATTTTTAAGTGCTACAAAATATGTGTATTTACTCTATTCTATCAGAAAGGAGAATTTTCATCGGGAACTACATATTACATGGCTATGGGTACATTTAATGAAAATCTTTAAATCCGTGATAACCATGAAAAAAGATATCCTTAGATAATTAGAAAAAGAAACATTAACTCAGAACTAGCAACCTGGCACATTATTTTCCAATGAGCCCCAGTGACTGTTAGGAAAAACAGAAATAATCAATTAAGGAAGGTGTTAAAAGCATATTGTTTATATTAACCACAGTCCACAGATACTCCGATATCAAATTCATTGGCATTTGATTATTGTATTTTCCATTAATCAGAAACATTAAGTCCCAAAGCTGATATCCTTGAGACAAAGTCATCAACACTGGAAAATAAGGGCTTTTTATTTACATGCGGATGTGCCTACAGCTGGAATTTAGAGTAATGTGTCAATATTAACATATACATTAACATTAACCCTGTTATCTGACCAGCACCATGGATTGTAACATTTAGTTGGAAAGTGTGATATAATTTAAACGTGGGCAAACAGCTCTCGTGTCGATAAGAGTGCTGGCCTCTGGTTTAAGGGTATATAAGGAGTGTCCAGCCCTCAGTTTAATGTACAAAGCTGAAGATGGGTAAGCTACTGCTCTGGACTGGTAAGTACTGCTCCCATTGCTCTCTGCTTCTGATAACTATTACTGCATCAGCTTATTGCATGTTAGATCAAGCTGTATAATGTTATACGACACATCTGTTCAGGTTGCTCTACTCTTTACTCTCAGGTATAGCCAGTGCTATTATATTAATACAGTACCTAGTTTTCTGAGCTTCAAGTGTACTGCATATTGTACCCACTTGTAATAATATATATAATACAGGTGTTCAACTTCTACTTCGACACTGCAGTAAAACAATGCATTTATTATTATTATTATTATTATTATTATTATTATTATTATTATTATTATTATTATTAATCAAGTGTTGATACTACAGTTTATAGCCTTTCTAATGCATTTGATAGAATATATTCCCATCTATAAAGTAGGTATTATTCATTGCACCTGGCTGGCGTCACTTCCAATGTCATTAATCCACACTGCTTCTCTCTCACAGGCCTGGCCTTCCTGCTGCACCTGCAGCTAGGTAAGTCATCTTCAACACTCACATCTTACACAAACCAGCTCGCTGCATTTAGCACTAAAACCTGGACTTTATCAATGAAGCAGAACCAATGCACCGGAACAGCTTCACTTACAAAATTGCATCTCAATATAGGCTGATTCAGTTATGTGAAATCTGGAACAATACTGTTCAATAACTGTTTTACCATACTTTATATAGATTTGATTGGCTCTTGTAATACTGAAATTTGCATATCCCATTTACCCATAATTCTATAGCTGCTGCTTTTGTTATATATATAGACACACACACACACATATCGGTATACATTTTTATAGGTATACATTCTCAACATTAGGTCAAATTTATAACTCCTGAGAGAGTGCAGATAGGGTCATGGTTACTATGGAACACGTATACTAACCTATGTATAGCATTCTGCACTATTTGCTAAAGTGTTTGGTACTGTTACTGGTACTGGAAGCCATAAAAGTTGCTGCCTACTTTAGTTTTCTTTTATTCTTCTGTGTTGTACATAATCCAATTTCATTTCTTCTAAAACTAAGAGATTTTAGGTCATTCATGCTATGGTCATTTTTTGTAAAGTGTTGAACTATTGGTTAATTTACTTTTTTATGTCTTATTTTTGATAAGTGATTCTGCATTCTTTTATATAATGCGGTACCTGTCTCTCCTATGTATTTTATTGTGTTGTATTTTTGCATGATGTGTTTCTTATGGCTGAAATTTTTTTTTCACTATTTGTAATTTCACTTTCATCTTTGCAAATATTTTTGCATACTTTACATGTGCTCTTACAGGTTTTAATGTCCATGCATGTGTCTATGATCTGTTTATGTTTACTGTGGATCACAATGTCAGCAAAATGAATGGTGATTGAACAAGCAGTTACACCTCAATCTAGTTCTGTGTAAAATATCACTGTTAATGGGTTGGCTGCACTGTAGACACAATGTAATGCATATATGATACATTTATCTTCTTAAACTTGTAATCCCAGGATCCTCCTACATCCTTTCCTGTTACTTCACCAACTGGGCCCAGTACAGACCAGGAGCTGGGAAGTACTTCCCCACCAACATCGACCCATGCCTGTGTGATCACCTGATCTATGCCTTTGCTGGAATGAGTAACAACCAGATCCAGACTTATGAGTGGGATGACGTCAAACTCTACGGGGAGTTCAACGGCCTCAAGAACCAGTGAGTGGGAAAGACCAAAACCGAACAAGGGCAAGGGGAGGGATAAGGGAATGCAAGGGGCAGAGTAGGATAAACTATTACACAATGGCACATGTTAATATTTCAATCAAGATCCCACAAGGTAAGAACCTGAAACGTGTAGAAACTAAACGTCTGTCTCTTGATCCCTCACAGGAACGGAAACCTGAAGACCCTCTTGGCTATTGGTGGCTGGAACTTTGGAACAGCTCAGTGAGTTTTGCTCTGTGTGTTCTTCACTCTCTCTCTCTCTCTCTCTGTCAATCTCACAGTCCTGTTCTTACAAACCCTCCTCTCTCTCTCTCTCTCTCTGCAGGTTCTCTGCTATGGTGGCCAGCTCTGGCACCCGTCAGACTTTCATCCAGTCTGTGATCACGTTCCTGAGGCAGTACGAGTTTGACGGGTTGGACATTGACTGGGAATACCCTGGCTCCAGAGGCAGTCCCCCCCAGGACAAGCAGCTCTTCACCACCCTGGTCCAGGTACTGGGAAAAACATTGACCACCATCCCACAATTCAAACAAACTAAAACACGTGCTTGCTTAAAAGGCAGAAGGGGACAATGTAGGAACTAAGAATCTTAATGTAGCTTACTTTAGCATAACATGGTGAAACTAGAAATTATCATCTAAGATTTTGTCAATAATACACACAGAGGGAAGTGGTCCATCTAGATCACTGAGAACCACTATCTGATACATATGTCACACTGTGTAGGACAGCTAATTATTGTTCATAGGCTGTTCCTAAAATGTCTTCCGCTCCATTTCATAGGAAATGCAGGCTGCCTTTGAGGCTGAAGCCAAGAAGAGCAACCGCCCTCGTCTCATGGTGACCGCCGCTGTCTCAGCCGCCAAGGGAACCATCGACACTGGATACCAGGTCGCCCAGGTCTCCCAGTGAGTATCAGCAAGCCAACGTTGAGCATAAGAACCCTGGATGATAGAGACAGCTGAGCCATGTGATTACAATCATCACCATGCCATCCTTGCTAGCAGGAACTTTACTGAATCCTGGCTATGAGGCTGCCCTAGCCACTGAGAATCGTGTCCCCTTTGTACAAGCTGCTTGATAGAGTGCCCTGTCTTCCCCACAAGATGCTTGTATAAACCTCATAAAACTTGTTGTAAATAAGAAGAAAATCCCTAACACTGCCTAACAGTTCTAAGATACTGCAATTGGATCCAATGCCGCTAAACCAGTGTCTTCCTGCCTCCCACAGGTACCTGGATTATTTTCACGTGATGACCTACGACTTCCATGGAACCTGGGAGCAGCAGACTGGTGAGAACAGCCCTCTGTATAAGGGACCTGCTGACCAGGGCGCCATGACCGACTTCAACGTGGTGAGAACAGCTGCTTAACTATACTGAACCAGATCTAATCACATAGGAATTAGGATTAGAATTGCACGAATTAGGATTATTACTTGGAACGGATCTCCACTACCACATTGTGCATTCAATCTAACCCTTGGTTTGCCTTATCCCGTTCCCAGAACTATGCCATGAACTACTGGAAGAGCAGTGGTGCCCCCGCAGAGAAACTGCTGGTCGGCTTCCCCACCTATGGACACACCTGGACCTTGGCAAACCCCTCCAACCATGGTGTGGGAGCCCCAACCGCTGGCGCTGGCCCTGCAGGACCCTACACCAGACAATCAGGTTTCTGGGCCTACTATGAGGTACACAGACCTGCTAGGCCAACTTGATGGGCCCAATGGCTTTTCCTCCTTCCAAACATTTCTTATCCCAGTATTATATTGCATATACTAGTAAATTGCAAAAGTGATCCCCTTTCTTTAGGTAATGCTATATTAAAACAAACTGACTTTTTCTCTGTTTTTAGTGTTTTGATTTCAGCTTACAGGTTTTAGACCACTTCCTGTTAGCCAGGAGTTAAGTGCTGGTAATAGACCTATCTCCTTGTTTAACTCCCGTTTGGTCTCTGTCTTCTCCCCAGATATGCACCTTCATCAGTCAAGGAGCCACTCAGGCCTGGGATGCCCCCCAGGATGTCCCCTATGCCTACAAAGACAACCTATGGGTCGGCTATGACAACGAGAAGAGCTTCAGCATCAAGGTAGGTCTCAGCCGAGCTTTGCTTTCAAACCCCAGGGAATAGGAATTCTACTGACCTCCCTGAAAACCAATTCAACACTGTGCTCTATCTCTCTGTTGCCCCCTGTAGGCTGAGTGGCTGAAGCAGAACAACTTTGGAGGCGCCATGGTCTGGACTATAGATCTGGATGACTTCAGCGGCACCTTCTGTAACCAGGGCAAATACCCCCTGATCAACACTTTGAAGACCGCACTGGGAACAGGCAGCACAAGTAATTTCTGTCTTTTTACTCTCTGTCTGGTAGTGACCCAGAAAATCACACTGAGATGACCTGAGGGTACAGTATATGATCTAAACCACATAACCTCTTAACACCAGCTCTGTTAAGCTTCCATCTGTTATATTATGATTCCATTCCTTTAAGGAATATATTCCAGGTCACAGGTCATGTTGAGTATGTTCGTTCATCTAGCTGGTGTTCCGTGCAGTAGATCCGGTGAGTTTTGTGATCAGGGCTCTGATGTCGCTCTTCTCACTGTGTTTCCCAGGCTGTACCCCTCCAGCAAACCCCCTGCCCCCCGTGACTCAGGCCCCTGCACAGCCCAACCCTCCCTCCGGTGGAGGCAGCAGTGGAGGCAGCAGCAGTGGAGGGAGCAGCAGTGGAGGGAGCGGCTTCTGTGCTGGCAAAGCCAGTGGCCTGTACCCTGATGCATCCAACAAGAACCACTTCTATGACTGCGTGAACGGAGAGACCTACAACCAGCACTGTGGGGCTGGCCTGGTCTTCGACACCAGCTGCTCCTGCTGCAACTGGGCTTGAGCACAGACAGCACCCCCTCCGCCCAACACTGATTACCATTAATTAAAAACAAAAGTGTAATCAGCAATTGAAACACTCAATCAAGAATGAATAAAAATCACTTTAAAAAAAAAAAATCTAACTTTCCAGTCTCTGATCTGTTTATCCATATCTTATAAAACTATATTATAAACTATGAGTTAACACTTTTCTATGGCAGTAGAAGATACTGCATCTGCAGTAACAGAGATGAGAAAGGACTATGCACCTGATGCCTTATGGCTGTTATATACAGCTGTGTAGCCAACCTCCGAACAGCAGAAACAAGAACCAGAGAGGTCTGGTACCAGTATGCCGTGTGTAGAGCCGTGTGGATTTCTCAGTGATTGCTAGTATTTTAGCTTCAAGGGGTGGCATTTGACCACACTTTTAGCTTTACAATTTCACTGTGGGGACTTTCATTGGACTCCCCAGCTCCTTGTTTTATATTGTGGTAGAATGTGCATATGCGATTCTCACTTCTTGATGCACAGTAGTGGGTGTTAACAGTCATCCAACCAATTCACCAATCCTCCACTAGGGGAGAGCTTAATCAGAAGAACTGGAAAAAACACCCACAAGAGAGCCGGAGATTTCTTGCAGTGTACCTTCTCCCCAGCCTGCAATAGACATACACACAAAGAACAAAAAAGGTGTATATTTTTTTGTAATGATTTTGTTGAATCTTCTGAATGCATGAATTTGCTTTTGTAAACTCAATGCACAGAATGCAGCAGTGCAGTAAGTCCAGACTATTTATAAAAGTTTTTCTTTTAAAAAATAAATACATTTCTTTATGTGACATAGTAATATAGACATAAACTTATACAGCTTTAGACAAGTTTTCCTCTATGAGCAGTTATACACAACCTAAAACCACCAGCATTAGTGTGAGATGTGATAATAATAATAATAATAATAATAATAATAATAATAATAATAATAATAATAATAATAATAATAATTATCTCTTTGAGGAATCCATAGCCTGACTGCCACGTATGCATATATATATAACGGTGCATATATGACAGATACCGCCACGTGTGCATAAGTATTAATAATGGGACCCACCATCCCACACACAGATTTTTTAAACTAAAAATACATATATGACCATGTATATAACTGTTTTTGGCTTGACAACAACCTATATGTTCACATCACTGTATGAAATATACATATGTCTATATATATATATATATATATATATATATATATATATATATATATATATATATATATATATATATATATTTTAAACATGCCATTGAAAATATGGAAACAAAATATTTGGCGTCCCTTTCATGAAACAAAACCATAAACAGCATGTATTTATTTTTTTAGTCTTAGAAGGAGCTGAAGCAGTTTCTTTGAGATTGCAAAGCTCAAAAGAACCAACGTTTGTATTTCTGATGGGATTTCACACCCCTGAAAGAAACTGCTGACAGGATACATGTCAAAAGAAGGGCCTTCTTTATTTAAGCTAACTAAGGTATTAGGTAAGGGATTTGTTTGTGTGTGTGTGTGTGTGTATTTATTTAACCTTTTCCCTGAACGCAATAAAGCAGCCACTGGTATGTTTTTTTCCACCTCCAGTGCTGTGGACCTTTTTGCATTGGCTTTAGCCCAGCTCCTGTACCCTCCCAGTCTGTTGGTATCCTGAATTCAGACTCGGCATTAGCCTGCTGAAATGTTAACTCGAGTGGTTCAGTATCTTTCTTTCCTAAAAATCCAGTCTGTTAGCTCAGGCAGTTTAGATAACTCTCATTTGACTTTCTTTTAAGATCCTAACTGCAACCTCATCAGGTGGCACTGTGTGCTATGGAAATATTACTTAAAGGAGTTGGGGGGGGGAGGGGGGGGGTAAGCACAATGAATGTCTGCACCAGCTGTTTCAACAAAAGTTACATTTAAAATAGCATTGCTTTTAAAAGCATTATTCAAATGTGTTTTTTGTTAACATCATAAATTAGCTTATATGTATACAAAATGAGGGTGTAACATATGATTAAGTGTGTATCTTTCTTAGTGAAAAACTAAACTTAAAGACAATAATACTTTTCGTTTAACTTTATGTGCTTGTACTGTTCACATGCACTTGATTGACTTTGTTCTAATGCTCCAGGTACTACTGGTTAAAACCATCCCGTTACACACTATCCCTCCTCCTGTCCTAGCCCACTAAAACAGAAAGCTTTCACAGCCAAGAAAAGCTTGCAGGGGATTAAAGCAACCAAGCAATGTGTTAGATACGTTCGATCAATAAAGAGAACGCATTCAGGTTCAGACGCAGCTTGCTGTAAAAAGAATGCTGAACTGGAATAGCTCTACTGGGACTGAAGCTGTGTCCCCTCCCAGCGTCTCTCTGAGTCTACACATCGATGATGGTGGCCAGGCGTAGGCACAGCGCCGCCTTTGGTGGGATCTTGTTGTGCGCGATCTTGTTGCCGTCCAGTCGCAGGACTTGTAGCCGAGAGAAGCTCATGATGTCAATCACCTGGCAGAAGCTGTTGATTGAGAACTCTGGTAAGACGAACAGGAGAAGACAGTCATTGCTGTGCTGGACGCAGTGCATAAGGGCCGTGTTGCAGGAGTATATTTGACAGCTACAGCAAGCAGTGTTGGAGAAAATGACCGGTTTCAAATATAACAAAGGCATGGGAGAAGGTCCATCACACTGGTGAGAGGGGTACTGGTATATAGCAGGCAGGCTGTTAGCTTGTAAAGGTTACAGTAATACAGATTTCATTCATTGCATGCTTTACACTCTGGAAACATCCACACCTTGAAAATCTTATGTTTATGGGCAAATTATATTTAACCCTGGGGGGGGATGAATATCAATTTTGCAATCTCATAAGGACAAGTGAAATAGTTAAAATTGTAGAGAGAGTTGTGCTGATACTCGTATATTCCGAATAATTACCTTTAAGAAATTTGAAGCTGTTGGGTATTAATTAAATGGAATAAAACATGTTCATTACTTAATACAAAATAATGGAGTCCCTCGGTTTCCCTTTTCTGCGCAATTATTGAGTTTCAATCAATAACATTTTGGCAGTGCTTACTCTGAAAATATGAGTATTGGCACAGCCCTAAAAAATAGTGTTTAAGATTTAGCTCATGGAGATGTGGATGTTCCTAGAGAACTGACTCTTTGATGGATCAGCGTTTCTGCATCCGAAACACTGAGGGCTTCTTAAAAACAGTATTACAGGTCAGACGGTATGCAGTGGCGATGCTCTGCTGTCACTCACCTGTGATCTCATTAGCTTGCAGGTAGAGGTGCTCCAGATTGGTGTTCACCGAGGGTATCTTCTGCAGCCTGTTGTAGGAGAGATCCAGCTCAATCAAACTGGTGATGTTGAAAGTGTTGGAGGGAATCCCTTCGTCAGTCAACTTGTTGTTTGAGAGTCTCAAATACTGCAGTTTGGGGAATTTCCTAAAATAATCATGCGGAATGGTGTTGATCTTATTAAACTCCAGATAGAGCTGGTGAAGCCGGCCTGGAAGATTCCCCGGCAGGTTCTTCAGCTTGTTGTTGCTCAGATCCAGAAGGGACAGTGATTTCAGCCCCTTCAGAGCTGTTCCGATGTCAGGGATCTGGTTGTTGTTGAGTAATAAGGAAGTCAGGCTCTCCAGTCCTTCGAACGTGTTGGGCTGGATTTTGTTAATCTTGTTGTTGGACAGCCTGAGGTCACTCAGGGATCGCGGCAGTGGGGTGGGCACTCTAGTAAGGTTGTTATGGTCGAGATAGAGCCGATCCAAGTTCTGCAGCTTGGAGAAAACCGTTTTCCCGATCTTGTCCATGGTTAGCTGGTTCCTGTGTAGCATGATCCAGACCAGCCCGGTTGCATTGTCAAAAGCCCCGTCCTGAATGGAGCTGATCCGGTTGTTCTGTAAGTACACATACTTCATCCGGGAAGGCACGAAGGGGATATGCTTGAGGTTGCGGCTGTCACAGTACATGCTGATCGGGAAGCTGGGAGGGCAGTCACACTCCAGGGGGCAATCCCTGGCACGCAAGCTGGCTGCCACCTGCCCAGAGTAATCGGTGTAACCAAACTGGCGCTGCAGGTAAGACAGCCAGAAGAAGCTGTCTTGTGCCTGGCACATCACTACTTCACAAGCTCCAGCGATGAGCAGGACTGGGACAAGCCTCATCGTAGCAGACGATTTTCTGAATTACTAAAACAAAACCAGATTCACAAACACGTCTCAAACAGGCTATAAAAATATAAACAGGTCATACAAATATCGATAGGTATTTGTTATAATATGTGAGTAATGAATAAGCATTCAGACACTAATGTGAAAGCAGGACATATCCTAGAGATGCAAAACCAATTACAATAATATGAATTAAAAGCAATCCAAAAAAATGCATAATGAAAAAAATGCAAATAACAAATATAAAAAAACACAATTTCTACACAAGATAGATAGATAGATAGATAGATAGATAGATAGATAGATAGATAGATAGATATTTGATCTCTATAGCCAAGTCATGAAAAGAAAATCTAGTTTCGTGGATACAGTGTCACACTATAATTTGCCAAGTTTTCAGCTATGAGTTGCCCGCTTAGGCTCCTGAACCTGTAAGTTAATTCTTCCCTTTATTGTTTAAATCCCTATTTTCTTTTTTTTTTTTTTTTTTTTTTTAGAAATGAAGCATGAGTACCGACCTCTATTTCAGGTTATCAACCCTGTCCTGTCCTGGCTCTGTCAGTGGTTTATTCAGACTGTGTGCTTTTGGGTTTCAGACTCTTTGTAAATACCTTCAAGGCTGTAGCTCAACCTGTCCAATTACTGAATACTTCCTTTACAGAGACCCAGTGTCATTAGTGTGGGCTTCTTGACTTCTGTTACCTACAGCTATGTGCCAGTATGAAACCCATGTGCAAAACAGCTGAGGGACAGCTGTTGTTTAATGACGACCTTGTTTTTCTCATTAGACTCGTGGATCAAGCAGGACCTTCTCATTAACAGAGCAGGAGGGGGATGTATCTTGCTGTGTAAATTAGCTAACTTATTTTTTTAATTCGTTTTTTAGACCAACATCAGACATTTTTAACCCCTCGCCAACCAAGATGCCTAATCAAAACACCCTTTCACACAGGAGTTTGTTTTGCTGTCTTTATGTAATATGAAACGGTTATCACTACACACGCGTGTGTGTGTATTTAAAAAAAAATTGAAGGCAAACAATAACATCTTAAAGGGAAAGTGATTTTTGTTTTAGCCACACTAGCTGTCTTGCAATGCCCTTTTTGTACAGTATTCAGGTAAGAAGTTGTTAAACTCTCCAATGCTTGTAACAGAGATGTCTTTTATTAGATTTTGAACTCTCCTGTCTAAGTCCATTCTCTTTTGGATCTGGCTCCAAGCGTTGATAAGCGTGTTGTCTGATTTCTTCAGCATGCTTGAGTTATTGAGGGAAGACAAGGTGAATTAATCCTCTTCTCACGCCTTGGTTAAGGCTTAATCCCTTCTTATCTTGTAATTGTCCTCGGTGAGAAACGTGAGAGCCAGGCTGTTATCTCCAGGGCTGCATCTCTGTGAAATTTCAGAGGCTGCTTTCATCCGTTCGTGGAAACTACAGTTTTTTCAAAATGTTGTGGAGAGAATCACAAGACAAGCAGTGCTTATGTAAAACTCTGGCAAAGGATACCAGAGAAAAGTGAAAGCATCTCCTAAAAAATGCAATAAATGCAATTCTTAAACAGAGACTCAAAGAGCTCTTTAGGGCAACATCAGGGTTTTAGCCAGTTTTGTTTTTGTGCTTGGCAGAGGCAAATTAAAGGGAATTATAGTATCATTGATCATTATGTATAAAATATGCATTTGAAATTATTTAACTCATATTGAATTAATACAATACATTTTCAATTAACACAAGCTATTTATGACCATGTTTAATATATGTCACATAATGGCGCTTTAATGGTAAACAACAGATAACATGGCCATTAAACCACTTTACCTTTGAGGTATTTTTGTTTAATTTTAATGTAGTTTCCCTAGAAACACTACACCAGTTTTTTTTTTAGTTTTTTTTATAAAGATCATTTCAACATTTCCAGCTCTTATTCTCTGACTATATAAGATCACCATGTCCAATAAAGAACATCCTGGCCTTGCAGAACATGAATGCTTCTGCCTTGGGTGGACTTGGAAGGTAGTTCCAAGTGAGAATTCAAGCGCCCCTATTATAGCTTACTGTGTTGTTTGTGGCTTCACGATAAAAGGCTGGTTGACGTTTATGCAGCCTCAATTATCATTAAAAACACCAGACAGGTCTTTTAAATTTGGTTTTATAACCTATAAAGTCCTGCAATTTACAGGAAATAGGGAGCTGACACAAGCAGAGCAGTGTTAACGATATACATTTATTTTGGCAGAATGCTTTTTAAAGCTGAATTATTTTCTGTGAAGTATTAGTTAAAACTGGTGATTCATTTAAATGAATAAAAGCACCATGCAATTTAAAGCATTGTTAGAATGATAATGTACACCTTGAATAAAGCATGGACCCTGCATACAGCTTGCCGAAATACTCTGTACAATTCAATACACGAGAAAAGGAAAAGGGGAGTTACATTATAACAATGACGGTACACATACGGTAATTCAGTAGCTGTGAAGCTGGAACACAACACTGCCAGACTCGCTAATCTCCAGTGTGTGGATTGCTTTCTTTTCTTATCTTATTGCCATTCCTGGAAAAGCATGCAGCTCTTTATATCGAATAAGTGTGAAGAAATGTGAAGAACACATGTTAGCAGCATTGCAGCAGGCTTTGTAATAATGACTACAGAATTAGCAGGGATTGAAACCTGAGGACATTATTTTATTATATATATATATATATATATATATATATATATATATATATATATATATATATATATATATATATATATAGAGAGAGAGAGAGAGAGAGAGAGAGAGAGAGAGAGAGAGAGAGAGAGAGAGAGAGAGAGAGAGAGAGATATTTAAATAAAAATAAGTGAGTATAGCTACCATGGCATCAAAAGCCTATAAGCAGCTCGACGACACTGCCTACAGTTTGGAAACCCCTGACATGGGTCCAATCTGTGCTGTATCCCAAACCTCACTCACATCACATAACAGAATTGCATCAACCATCCTGTTTGAGAAAATAATCAAAGAAAAACATGAAGTCGGTCACGAGGACTCGAGCTGTTTAATGAAACTACTGTGGGTCAGCTGTCCTGGTCATCATTCATCGGCACTGTGCTTTGATGTGCTAAAGCACCAGGCCTCCTAGTGTTATACACTCCAGCATTTATAGAACTACCCCGTGCCGTTTGCATAAAGCTAATTACAGAGTCAGTGTAATTCATTTACTGTTGCAGCGAAGAACGGACTGCACTGTCTCCCTTAATATTACAGCATAATTCAACGCAGCTGTCCCGTTTACAGACAGACCCCCTCTTCTGTTTAGTATGTCTTGCACACGGAAAAGATTGGCTCCTTTAATGGAACCATCATGGGTCAGCACTGGGGGGATGACATTCATCTGCAGTGTATTTCTTTCAGATGGTGAAGTACTTTTCTTAATGGGATTCCAGCCACCGTCTTTAATATCAGGTACTGTATCAATGTGCTGGATCCAAGCAAAACCGCAGAACGAACACCACCAGAAAGAAATGCATCTGGTTTAAATATTTGCGGTTTGTCTTACTTTCAGGTTCTTTTTTTTTACACCATAATAAAATTCCTTGCTATTTATTACAGCGTTCCTTTTTTTAAATCTTTTATTATCTGAAGCTGGACTCACTCACAAAGAGCATTACCAGCCTACCAATGTGTTGTAGCATTATCTTAAATTCAATGCATTTATGGTTCGACAAAGCTTATTGACTGTTAGTTAAAATGTTACAAGAGAAAAAAGAAAAATGTGTTGAAAAAAAGTGTTGTCGGGTTTGATTTGCAAACAAAATGATAAAGAGGGTGCATGGTTTAGAAGACAATTCTGTTTCCAATAGAGATTTTAAGCCTACAGTACCAGCCCCCCCTGCCAAACAGGTAGCAGTTACTAAGTTCAAGTTGCAGCACTCTTTCTCATAAGCAAAGGTGCTTGTAACCATGGTTCAAAAAAGATGACCAGCAAGTTATCCAATGTGCACAAACCCAAAACTTCTACCATACCAAACATGAAGGTATTTATGATTTTTCATTGGATCCAAGAAGAAAGAGGGAGGCTTTTATGTAGTATATCCAACATAAAAGAAAGCCAAAACTTACATTTAAGAAATTTTAATTCAACAAGAAAACATTTCGACAAGCAGCCTTTTAACAATGTCTTCTTTTAAGAACAACAATTGCATTTTGTAATGAGAGATTTTGTCTCCGTGGGTCTCTCTAGAATAACTATCTTCAAATATACTTCGATTACTCAAAGTGTAGGCATGTGCCTGCCAATATAGCCTATTAAAAAGAGGATCACATCTTTCTACTTGCTATATCAGAAACATTTACAGCCCTACAGATCTAATAGCTGTATCTTCAGCACAAGGTAACACAATCTGTTTGTTTGAATGGCAATACCACAATGTGACTGATATTTTCTGTGAGTCACAGCTCTCTCTAAATGGCATGCTATTTCAACCACAGTAGCTTGACAACCCATCAACATGTACCACAAGTTCCCATTCAGAAACTTTTACTGAACACATGGAAAAAGAAAATGCAATACCCAAGCGTTTAAGAATACTGGCATTTACCATTCTGATGCCATGAATGGGGTCCTGTATTCACTGCCTTATAAGGAATATTAAACAGTAAGCATGCAAGTATTGATTCACAGGTGGGGGCTGCTTTATATTCTGAGTAGCATTTCTGAAGTCAAGGCAATCTAAGACTGCTGATTCTGTAAAAACAAACAAAGAGGAGGTATTCAACATCAAATTGGAAACACGTGGGAGCTGCATAGCAATGCATGGACCACGTCTATAGCCATAGCTTCTGAACACCTTGTAATCTCCTCCTAGCGGCTGCAGCTGGTTCTGGAGTAAGACACTGTAGTGTCTTTGTACTGTGAGACTATCGGTTCATCTCCAGCGCTTTCTCTCTGTTCAAATCCATGAGCTGAAAAGCTATTGTTTATGTTCTAAACGACCAAAAAATCAACCACTAAGGAGTCTTTAAAATGTGCCGTAGCTGCTTTTTCTTTTTTTTTTTTTAAGAGGGTTTATCTCAGTGCTTTATAAATGAGAAACACAACTTCTAACCTTCTAAGTTTTTATTGATTTAATTATTCAGAAAACAGTCCTTCACAAAACATTCCTTAAAACCGTCCTTAAAGTTGTGTGTATAGGGTCCCATGATGCAAACTTCACACTGAAACAGAGACTTAGTATTATTCACTGAGATACTTTCAGTATCGCAAACATAAAAGCAAACAATACAGTACGCTCCCTGGCACAGTCTGCTACTGGAATACAGATGTGAGTGCTTACGATACGCTCCCTGGCACAGTCTGCTACTGGAATACAGATCTGAGTGCTCTTAAATTCTTTTAGGATAAAAAAAAAAACAAGATCTAGAATGTCCTCAGTTACAATCTGTGAATGGTGAAGCTAGCATTTTCTACAAAACAAACAGCCAGTACAAATGTTGACTTCATTGCTTGAGTCATTTTTTAAAGTTTCCTCAAAGATTCGTTATTGTTGGCAAATAAGACGTGTTCCCACTTACTATTGACTGGTTTTTCGTTTCCTGGTGTTTATGTGGAAAAAAGGTAGCTGCTTGTCTGAACTGCTTATTCATAAATTCTGTTTAGACTATTAAAAACCTATTTAGTCCCATCAGTCAATCAGCTTCCAGCTCTAGCAGGCATCTATCAGACAGTAGATGCCTGCTGGAACATCATGGCATCAACTGTGAACCCAATTTAAAATGAATGCAAAAGGGCAGCTTTTTCAGTGTGACTTGCCTTAATGAAAGTTTTAAGAAACATGGGCTGTATTCTAGTATCTGTAATTATTTGTAGTGTTACAAAATAGAATAAAATATGGGTTAGATCCCATATTAAAATGACATATGAAATATGGATTTGTTTTTTTTTTCCACAGTTCTAATCCAAGATGTGCAGCAACATGGAAAAAACAGAGACTCTGGTAGCATTCCTTCTTTTTAATGAATGTCGTTCAAGAATCGTAAACACAATGACATAAGCTACCATGCCTCTGTTCTTCAGTAGACTGAATAAATATTTCAATTTATAAAAATGATGATATAATGTGTTTCTGGAACGGGTTCACAGTGCTTTGTCATTTTGACAAGTAAAGAAAGTGAGTGTGGACTCTCCTAGGTTTCACTGTGTATATATAAACACAGGATATGAGACCTGGGTTTTATGCCTGCCCATCTCACCCATGGGACAAACTGCTGTGTTTTCATAAGAGAACTTTACATGAGAGGGCTTCCGTGATGCCACCTTGTGGTGATGTTCTGTACTGCACTAACAATTTCTATATATGTTGGTGTGTGTGTGTGTGTGTGTGTGTGTGTGTGTGTGTGTGTGTGTGTGTAGCCCATGTGTTTTAAATGTATCTAGAAACAGTTTGTTTTAGTTCCACACAATGAATACAAAGGGAAGACGACATTAATTATTAAACTTCAATCCCTCGTGGTCATTTGGAATTTGTGTTTGGGGTGGGGTGGGGGAGCAAGGGAAGACACAGAAGAGTGTATTTGAAAGGGGCTGAACCAGACAGATAGAGAAAATCCTTTTGATTTTAGAAACCTGTTGCTTTTTGTTCCTGTTGAATTAAGCAAGAAGCAAGAAGTTTTTCCATGCGCCTGCAGGATGGAATAACTGACTAACTTTCTGATTAAATCTGTGGGGATAAAGAAACTGTAAAAATGGACTGGAACTTTACAAAGCAATAATACATGTAAGAAAATAATAAACTTGGAAAAATTTCACATTTTTAAGTTTAATTATCTGTGTGTGTGTGTTTGTCCAAGAAAATGCCAGCCGTTCAACAGTCCTATTGTTGTGGAATAATACATTATACAATAATATTTAGATTTACTATTCTTTCACGTCCATTGAATGTGGACTAACATGCAACTAAACTATAATAAACAGGTCATCACTTTTTCCATGAAATACTTCATTAATGCACTCAGAGTAAAGCAGCACTGGAACTTCTATTGTAATAACTTCACAGCTCCACTGAGGCTGGGTGGTTGGAGGTGTTGTAACCCTGCACTGTCTCACTGCTAGCCAATTGCTGTAGAGCTCATGTGTGTATCTGTCACTGGCATCCTTGCCCTTTCACAGCAGCTTGGTGAATAACTATGCTGTGATTTCCCTGTGCCGTTCCCTGTTCAGCTTATCAAAGTGCAGAAACACTGCTTTGCTCTAGTAAACAGCATAGGGTCTCTTTGGCTCCCTAGGTTCTCTCACATATGTAATGCAGCTCCCCATGCAAGAACACACAGCCAAAGCACAGCTCACTGCAGGCCCTGTTCTTTCAGTTCATGCTGCAATGTAAAAATCTCCTGGTCTAATTTTAGACATCCTCTACTTGTTTGTATTGCTACTGTTATAAAATGTGTTATCCAATGAATTCTGAAAGCAGCAAAAACAAGTCATCAGAGTTGTCAACGATGGTTTGCAACCATGTTTCTGAGAAGGAAAACATCCCATTAATGTTAATAATCTAGTTTGGTGAAACTCGTGTCCTCCAATAAAAGCTCAGCAGCTGTATTTTCCTTTCACAAAAAGGGGCAAACTGAAGATTTATATAGAGGGCATGGGTAAACAAAGTTCATTGTGAATTAACACTTCACTTATTATTTTAGCATTGACAACATAGTGCAATAGCCTTTTGATTAATATTTTAAACCCCAGCTCACTATAGTTATTCCTTGCCACAACAAAACTGTACACAAGGAAACTGTAAATACAACTTTTCTCCACCAGGTGGTACTGTTCTTTATGTGTTTCTTTCCTACACATCCTTACTGAAAATAAACTACTTAAAACTGATAATTTGCTTAATTAGAATGTTTTTTTTTTTTAAATATATTGTTTTCAGCTCTTAAACAGCTGCAGATTTCAAGTTTAATTTTTTAAAATAAACAAATCCCCTGGGCCGGATGAGATCCTCCCAGTAGTACTCAAAGAAATGAAAGAAGTAATTTACAAACCGCTAACCAAGATCATGCAGCAGTCTCTTGACACAGGGATGGTACCGACAGACTGGAAAATTGCAAACGTAATACCGATCCAGAAAAAGGCAAACAAAACTGAACCAGGTAACTACAGACCAGTAAGCCTGACTTCTATTATATGCAAACTTATGGAAACTATAATAAGATCCAAAATGGAAAATTACCTATATGGTAACAGGGTCCTGGGAGACAGTCAACATGGTTTTAGGAAAGGGAGATCGTGTCTAACTAACTTGCTTGATTTTTTTGAGGATGCAACATCGATAATGGATAATTGCAAAGCATATGACATGGTTTATTTAGATTTCCAGAAAGCTTTTGACAAAGTCTCGCACAAAAGATTAATTCTCAAACTGAATGCAGTTGGAATTCAAGGAAACACATGTACATGGATTAGGGAGTGGTTAACATGTAGAAAACAGAAAGTACTGATTAGAGGAAAAACCTCAGAATGGAGTGTGGTAACCAGTGGTGTACCAGAGGGTTCAGTATTAGGTCCTCTGCTATTCCTAATCTACATTAATGATTTAGATTCTGGTATAGTAAGCAAACTTGTTAAATTTGCAGACGACACAAAAGTAAGAGGAGTGGCAAACACTGTTGTAGCAGCAAAGGTCATTCAAAATGATCTAGACAAGATTCAGAACTGGGCAGACACATGGCAAATGACATTTAATAGAGAAAAGTGTAAGGTACTGCACGCAGGAAATAAAAATGTACACTATAAATATCATATGGGAGATACTGAAATTGAAGAAGGAATCTACAAGTTTTTGTTGACTCAGAAATGTCTTCATCTAGACAATGTAGGGAAGCTATAAAAAAGGCTAACAAGATGCTTGGATACATTGTGAAAAGTGTTGAATTTAAATCAAGGGAAGTAATGTTAAAACTGTACCATGCACTAGTAAGACCTCATCTTGAATATTGTGTGCAGTTCTGGTCACCTCGCTATAAAAAAGATATTGCTGCTCTAGACAGAGTGCAAAGAAGAGCGACCAGAATTATTCCGGGCTTAAAAGGCATGTCATATGCAGACAGGCTAAAATAATTGAATCTGTTCAGTCTTGAACAAAGAAGACTACGTGGCGACCGAATTCAAGCATTCAAAATTCTAAAAGGTATTGACAGTGTCGACCCAAGGGACTTTTTCAGCCTGAAAAAAGAAACAAGGACCAGGGGTCACAAATGGAGATTAGACAAAGGGGCATTCAGAACAGAAAATAGGAGGCACTTTTTTACACAGAGAATTGTGAGGGTCTGGAATCAACTCCCCAGTAATGTTGTTGAAGCTGACAGCCTGGGATCCTTCAATAAGCTGCTTGATGAGATTCTGGGATCAATAAGCTACTAACAACCAAACGAGCAAGATGGGCCAAATGGCCTCCTCTCGTTTGTAAACTTTCTTATGTTCTTATGTTCTTAAGTTAGCTATACTATTTTATAAGTAACTTGAACTCTGTAGCTTTTTACAAGCTGAGAACAATTAAAAAGGTCTAATTAAGACAAATGATCAGTTCTAATTAAGGGTCTAATAAAGTAACTGAGAGCTCAGTTGGAATGAAAACCAGCAGACACAGAGGGTCTCCAAGACCAGCGTTGGGAACCACTGGCTTAAAGGGTTCAATGCAAAGCTCCATTGTTTCTTACTGGTTTTCTAACATTTAAGTTTGTTTTTCCAGCACAGGTTTCTAATGATAATCACACATATATTTCATAGACTATAACCTGGAGTATAGAGAGATACTGGCAGCCATGTGGATAACTACTCTGTGAAGGTATGTCAGTCAGTGCTGGATATTACATTGAGTGATGAGTTGTAGCTACAGATATAAAACATAACCTCAAACCTGTATTTTTAAGTATCTTTATACCCCTGTCTGTGCAGCAGAACGACTATACCAGAGACTGCTGGAAAACTTGGCAGCGTTGCGCTCAAATGCACATTCTTCTATTATTTTCTCCTGGGCTTTCAATCCAGCTGGCAATACATCAGACTGAAATGATTTAAAGCTGAATGCTAAGCTAGGGAAGGATGCTGTTGAAAACAGACCCCAAGACATCCATTTTTTTTCCAGTGGTTAATTGAAAGTAACAACTGCAATGTTAACTTAATAGGGTAACACTTTACATTAAGCGTCTCTAATTACTGTGTATTTTTCCCCATAGTAGTTACTTCATGTGTCAATCATTTCGCACATATATGTATGTACACAATTGTATCAGAAAAGAGTTAGTCAAGGAATAGAACTAAAGTTAGGGTTAGGGTTAGGGTTAGGTTTAGGGTTAAAGTTAAGGTTAGGTTTAGGTGTAAGGTTAGGGTTAGGGTTAGGGTTAGGGTTATGGTTACTGTTATGTTTAGGGTTAGGGTTTGGGTTAGGGTTAGGGCTATGGTTCTGGTTTGGGTTATGCTGTGTAAAACATTTTAACTATGTGTAATTACACATGTATTTACTAAGTAACTACTGTTTAAATACACAATAATTAAAGTCACAATATAAAGTGTTTCTTAAAATACTGTTCATTAAACAAACAAACAAAAAAGATACATTGATATTGACATGACTCACAAGATGGCTTAATACTGCTTGTCATGTCAACAGCATTTTAAACTAACAAACCCGTTGTGTCTCAATGTGATTGAGGAACAAGGGCTTATTGTCCAGCAGGTGGTGCTCATGTTAGTTACCTGGGTTCAGCTCTACATGGGGACACTGACTCAGTCCCCAATACTGGGGACCCATAACGTTCTGTCTGTACTCTACTCCACCTGCTGGTGGAATCACTGGATGTACTTGTGTGTGTCATCAGCCATTACGGGGGTCAATGGTGGAGAAATGCAAGACAACTAAAATGTTCCTCATTGTTTGTAACTGGTGAGGGCCCACTTCGAATATTGTGCCCAGTTCCGTTCTCCCACCTACAACAAGAACATTGTGGTGAAGAGCAACCTAATCCCAGGGGGTTAAAAGTTGTGAAGGTAGATTGAATGTGTTGGGTGGGGGTGGGGGGGTGGGGGGGTGGAAAGGGTTATCATTGTTGATGTGTACGTACTGTTGTGAGCTCTCCTGAAATAATAAGGCTCTAATTGAAGCAATGCTTCCTCTGCTGCTGGAGACGTTTCCTATCAGAGTGGAACAGATTACAAACAAATGTTGTGATGGGACGGGGGCGAGGGGGATGTTACAGAATCCAGCTCAATCAAAGCACATCAGTAGTCTGGGGCTCTGGTCATGATGGGATGTGGAATGTTTCAATCACAGAGTAAACATTTGCACAGGTCTCCAGTTAATTAAATTCTACCACTCGCTGTCTGCAGGCCGCAAGTTGGTTATACAGTAGAGAGGTGAAATAAACTATAAACAGAACCTAGTCTGCTTTTATTTATTTCTTTATAGAGCTACAGGAGGCACCAGGTATGTACTGCAACTTATTCAACTTGCAACTGAAGAACATTTTCTAGTTCTGCATTTTTTGCAATGGGTATTGCTGAATGAATTCTATGTGTTGGGGGGGAGATGAAGTAAGAGGTTGGGTCCTGAGCTGGTATGCTTATTTTTAGTAATAAGAATTGCCAATGAGGATGCCTTTCCAGATGGTTTTGTAAGCTCGGCAGTTTTTTAACATGACAAAAGAAGCCGGCAGATCACATCTTCTGAAATTGATTAATTTGTTTGTTTAACAAAAACCTTTTAGTACTAACTGGCATATGAAACTAGCTAAATGTGTCTATTAAAAATGGACAAACAGTCACAGTGGTTGAAGAAACGAGCTTGTAACCAGCAGGTCTTCAGTTCAAATCCAAGCTCAGCCACTGACGCATAGTCTTATTCTGAGCAACAACTCACTTAAGCTCCGTGTGCTTCATCTTTCAGGTGAGATGTTGTTGTAAGTGACTCTACAGCTGATGTATAGTTCACACACCCTAGTCTCATATCTTGTAAAGCTCTTTGTGATGCTAGTCTACTATGAAAGGCGCTATATAAAGATTATTATGCACCTTGTTTTAATGAAGGAAAAGTTTATCAACACAGTCAGAAACACAACAAATCTGTATGAATTTAAAATGGAACAGATATTCTGATGATCTTACCATATTTCAAAGTTTTATCATTTTTTGTTACTACCAGGTCTTGTGAAATTCTTAGAATAAAAGTCTGTCTGTCTCTCTTTATTTCCATAAACTACAAAAAAAAAAACAAATGACCACAATTAAATGCCTATGGAGGACTCCTTTAGAGGAAATGATATAATGTTAGCCAGGGGCTATCAAATAGATAATGTACGTGAAAGAACTCAGTTGGCAGCTGTGCATTTCACTTCAAAGACATGGGTAATAATGTCTACCAGATGTGCAGTATTGAAAGCAATTTGAAGCTATAGGTTTATAAGAGGTAGAATCAATCGATAAATACAACGCCTGCACTATTTCACTGTTAAATGGCCACATTCAATCAAATTTCCATAGGTGTGACATATACGGTATATGCATTTTAATTTAAAGGCTTAAGGCTTAGTTATGAAATCAGAGTCCGTCATTTTTGCAAACACAGTGCCATTTTGGGAGCATCTTCCTTCTGTTTGGAAAGTTGATTGAAGTGCTTCCTCCTAATAGAGGAAAGGGGCTTTAAAATAGGACAAAAAAAATGAATGCTATGAAAAGGGATACATTTTTCTAAACGTGTAACCAGTTCAAAAGGTGCAAACCTTTTAATAGGATTCTCTCGTCTGAAAGTACTACGTGTAGTTCTATTGTGCGGCTTGCTGGCAGCCTCACCAAGTTATGCTGTGTTGAAAAGTCAATTAAAATACAGGCCGAACTCTACATTTTGGATGCAACTTTACACCCTTGTCAGTGCTGAGAAAATCACAATACCAGACAGGGGCTGTCTTTGCAATGGGGTTTTTCAGTATTTCTTCAGGTTTCAGTCCAGCTGGCAATAAATCATTTTTGAACTTAAGGGCAACAGCATTTCAAGTATGTTAACGCATTTCTGCAGTGATCTTTCCGTATCTCCTTGAATAGAACCCATGGAGCAGCGAATCGTCCTCTTGTGACTGGCTCTGGCTGGGGCTGGACCATGCCTGGGCAGCTTCAACGGCTATGATTATGGGGGGATGCCAGTCGTGATTAACCGACTGGTGGGATAGCCCAGCGTGTTGAGTCTACGAGGGCGTGTGGATGCCAGCTGGTACCGTGTCATGAATAGCGAGAGCTGCCCGCTGGAGTGCGACTGCCCAATACAGTAGCCCTCTGCAATGTACTGCGACAACAGGGGCCTCACGTACGCACCCACCTCCCTGCCCCCGAGGACGCAGTACCTGTTCCTACAGGGCAACCGCATCTCCAGCCTCCCCCAAGAGGGGTTTAAGAACTCCACTCTCATATGCTGGCTCATTTTGGACCACAATGAGATGGTGAGCAGTCAGATCTCCGGGGCAGTGCTGAAGGGGCCATCTGCAGAACCTTTTCATCAACTACAACAACCTGACTGATATCCCTGGGCCCCTGCCCGATAGCCTGAAGCAGCTCTGACTGGCGCACAACAAGATCAGCAAAATCTCCCCAAACGCTTTCGAAAACCTCAAGAACCTGACTCTACTGCTGCTGCAACCAGCTGAAAACCATCGGAGAGGCTGATTTCAAAGGTGCTTTCTTTCTTTCTTTCTTATTAATCTTGTATTGGAATTGGAAGTTTAAACTGAGCGTCCTTCTTCATTCCATTCAATACCACGTGACAATGTGATCATTCAACCCTTCTGGCCCTACCCACTCTACATTTATATAGACAGAGTCCAGGTGGGGCTGGCCAAGTTGAAAGCTCACATTGTAACGTGTCTTGAATGGAAGGAGAATGTTTGTTGAGTTCTGGTAAGCCAGGTAAATCAGATTTAGAGAAAAAATATAATAACTCAATATTGGAACAACAGAACCCAATTCTA
Source organism: Polyodon spathula (assembly GCF_017654505.1). NCBI lineage: Eukaryota > Metazoa > Chordata > Actinopteri > Acipenseriformes > Polyodontidae > Polyodon > Polyodon spathula. Next base: position 7,271,717 of record NC_054558.1, read on the forward strand.
TTCAGAATGATTGCAGACACCATAAAATAATAAAGAAAATGTCAAAAAAATCCTTCAGCTGTAGTTTCCTGCACATTTTTTATTTTTAAATGAAAAGATCATCTCTATAGAAACTCCTTTTTTTAAATTAGCATTTTGCTTCTTAATTTGACACCGGTATTATTGTGTTTGTTTGAAAGACCATTGGTTGCCGTGCAACTGCTCTCCCAGCTCAGCGCTTTCTTTTCTCAGTTGCTGGCAAACACAAAACTGTTTTTACTACTGAAACCAATGGTCAGTGGAAAAATAGAAGTTCTTTTCTGGGTATTTTCATGGTTCAGGTTTCATGAGAACTCTGGTTGTCAACCAGGTCCTCTGAAAATACAGCTCTCCTGTTTCCAACAAAAGGGTAAAAACAAATACTGCAGTGTTTGCCAAAAATACTTCTCTCATTCAGATCTGAATCCAGATCAGTAAAATGTCTCTGTGCGTAACAGCGTGGCTTTTAAAACTTTAAGAGCTTTTTCTTGTTCCAGGTCTGCAGTCCATCATTCTCCTAGATCTCAGTCACAACAAGCTGATCGAATTCCCTAAGAATCTGCCCCCTTCCATCCATCAGCTCTATGTATCTAACAACTCCCTGGCCTCCCTCCCCTGGGACTGCCTGATTTACTTTGACAGGCTGCAGTATCTGCGGATCAGCCACAACAAGCTGGTCAGCCAGGGGCTCCCTGCTGACGTCTTCAACGTGTCCTCCATTGTCGAGCTTGATCTGTCCTACAACCAGCTCTCTTCCATCCCTCCCGTGCACCAGGCTCTGCAGTACCTCTACCTGGAAGCCAATGACATCCAGGGTACGGATGCACGAGTACGTGATGCAGGGGTGTTACCTGCAAGATAACTGACATATAAGTGCCGAAAGCAACAGGCAAGGTCAATTATTAAGAAGATAATGCCCACTTTGGGGGGTATTAATGCTATATGAAACTAATCCTTTCAGGCGCCCCCTGGAGGGATTTTTGATTCAAGTCTATTATAAAAGAACAACTTTAATGCTAATATATATATAACATTACCTAATTCTAGCACGTTAACTCCACTTGTAGCCTATAGTATAGGAAAGGGTTTAATTAGATTCCATTAACTAACCAGTGGTTGTGATGAATGTTGAGAGATCTGATTGGTTAGAAATGATGTAAAGGTGTATAATTTGCAATAATATTGTAAGGATAATCATAACAATTTGACTACTAATGTAGGACATATCAGCAACAATACAAGTCTATTAAAAAAGATGCAATAACTAGGGTCAACATAAAATAAAAGGCTCCATATTGTGATGTAATGCAGTTCTATTTAGTTTCTAACATGTAATATGATGCGAGTTCCCAAAAATGCTGTACAGTATGGTTTCTAATTTAGTTGTTCAACTTTCCAACAAAGGAAAAGCACCCATCATTGAAAAAACGCATGATATTTCACAAGCGCTGAGTAATTGTTAGGGAACATCTGTGTGTCATTCACAAGGGCCTTGCTTGTGTTCAACCCATTCGTGAAACAGCTGGTCTGGGTCGCACACTAACCAAATGAAAAAGAGTTTGCAACACAGTTTTCTATTGACGCTGCTATCTGCATGTGTAGCTCAGATAGTGATGTGGTAATATAAATGCACATGCTTCCTAACACTATTTTAATTAGGCACATCTTTACAAGAGCACCCATCTAACTGGGTGAAGAACTAGAATTCAGTATGCAATATGTGATTAGAGGTAGTGTGACTATGAATCTGCTGGCAAAGCTTAAACTAGAAGAACACTTTAAGACATGGCTGATCAGTTGTCTTTTATCATGCTCAATATGTCTAAAGCATTTGCAAATATTGTTACTACAGTTTATATTTCCTCTACAGTGCCTTATTCATAGGAAAACGTAGCAATGCATCTGGTATGAGGTAGAGCAGCTTTTTCCAAGATAGCATCCAGAAGACATGACAAAACCATCTGAAGTGTTGATTTGGATCAGGAAAAGTGGAAACTGTCAGACACTGACCCCAAGCACATGGCTTGTGGTCATTATGGCAGACATGACTGGCAAGGCACAATCCCCTCAAATCTTCTGTCTGAAGATGCTAAAGCAGAACGATCTGGTCCAGCTCACAAACATCAGGAGGCAGAAAGATAAACAGCAAGCCACTCTTACAAAGAGCTGGGGAACTGCTACCAATAGACCTGTAGTTTGGATGCATTTATTACTGTCTTTCAATGATTGCATGTGCTGTATAACTGGTGGACTTCACATTAGCGTCTAACTACTCAGTAATAACAATGCAATTGCATATGTGCTTACATAATAATTACCCTGTAAATATACACCCGCATGTGTAAGACAATAGCAACTACCTTTTATTGAATTTTGTAATAGAGCTGCTGCATTGCAACTACACAACCATGTGTGTGATCTGTGTGTTACTGCAGTGTAATTACAGTGCAGTTAGTGACACTTAATGTTTATAGCAACACAATGGGTGTAGAAGCCTTTGCATTTTGGTTGAATCCAGGTCCAAATGTCTTTACATTATTGAATAATGCTCTTAAAACTATACAATGCAAGGGGGATTCAATAAGAAAAAAGTGAATCTTTGATTGAATTGACCCCAACATGCGAAGATCTAAATTTGGTAACACTTTAGATTGTGTGTTTGTACTTACATAGTAGTCACTTAGTAAACACATGTGTACCTACAAATGTTATTATGCATAGCTAATGTACTTAATAAGTAATTTTTGTATGATATAACCCTAACCCTAACCCTAACCCTAACCCTAACTCTTTTCTGATCCAACTGGGTACTTACATATATCATGCAGAAATATGTACATGTTTTGTACATTGTAACTATGCATAATAACATTGCAATTATGTGTAAGTACCAGTGTATTTACTAAGTAATTAACATGTAAATACACAGCAATTAGAGGCAGTTCATGTAAAGTGTTATCCTAAATTCATCTGTTCTTCTCTCCAGAGTTCAACGTCACCAGTTTCTGCTGAAAGGTCAGCCCTGTTGACTTCTCCCGCATGAGGATCCTTCGCCTGGATGGGAATCAGCTCTCCTACGGCCAGCTGCTCTTGGAGTGGGGTCTGTGTCTCAGAGTGCTGAAGGACATCTACATCTAGCGCAGAAAATCAACTGAACAAGCCTGAGGCACGGGGACAAGTTTACTAAAATCAGATCTAGAATGTGGTAGCTCTCCAAGCCCATTCTAATCCGGGACATTGAGTTCCAGTTAAAAAATGAACATCCTGGTTGGAGCAACAAGTCCCGCTGCTCTATTTCAAATTCAGCAGAAGTAAATCTTAGTAAACATGTCCCTTTCACATTCAGCCTGTAGCAATTTCATCACATTTCTAGATTCTAGCTTCACGGACAAAATGCCAAGGATGCTGCCTTAATGTTCATATATTCAGATAAACAAATTTAACATTGTAGTTTAAAAAAAAAAAAATAATAATGTAAGGTAAAAAAGAATCTCAGTCTGGCTCAAAAGATTAAAAAAACATGATTCAATGTGATTGAACATTAGCCAGGGCAGCTTAGAAACTATTTGTGCAAAGCGCTTTTCTGGTTTTTTCCAGTTTTTGAGCACAGGAAGGAAGACTGACCTCACTTTTAAGATTAAATGATAGCACTCTCCAAATTATTTCCAGATACTGAAAATCTCTTCCCCGAGCAGTCTGTCTGAACTGCTGTTACAGTGAACCTAGCAGCAGACACATACAGTAGTATATTAATACCAAGCTCTGATGTTGGTACTTTCCATCGTGCCTCTACAGTAAATTGTTCCCTGTAAAGGCTTCTGTTGCTGAATGGTCTGGTCTCTTTCAAAACTGAAAATAGACTCTCAGCAGGTGGAGTGTTAACTAATGTTAAAGAGCGATGGTGTTCAAATCTGTCTCTATTCAACAAAATTATTCACATTTACTGTATTCATTTTTACAGTGTATATCTCCGAGATAAAAACACAAAGATATTGTCCTTAACTGCCTCTCCACAGGTTTGAGAATAGATATTGAGGTCCTCTTAATTGTGGAAGTGGAATATTCTCCAGCCCTTGCAGGGTGTTATCAAGGTGCATTTCAGCGTTGAGGTTTATCTTGACCAGTGGTGTCCAAACCCGACTGGGGCTGCACTCCAGAGTGGATTTCTCTGAGGCAGCTACGCACCGAATTATAAACCCTGTTAGCGGTTAAAATGAGAATTAAGAGCGGCCCACTGTGGAAAGTTTGGACACGTCTGCTCGAGACATTGCATGATCAGCCCCCATCACTGACCTTTGAATCTGGCACCAGGAGAGCCCACTCATTCAACCCAACACAATTCACAGTGCACATTAAAAAATCCTTGGGAAGCTTAGTTATCCAAGTTCAAGCCACTTTAGAAACAAGTGTAGCATCAAAGCACACTCAAGAATTAGCATCCTTTGTCTGTACACTACACACCTACTTTACAATACAGTGCCAAAGACTTAATTAAAAAATACGGTGTTTTGCAATAGTTAGTACAGAAGTTATTGCCACTGTTAGGTGATTTTTTTTATGCATTAGTGGAAGTGCCTCTGTATATTTAAAACTTGTTTTGCTTGGTTCATTTAAAATAAAAAAATGCTGAAGCTTCTCCTTAAACATTTTGAGCACTGAGAGGAGAGGACTTGGTTTCACTACCCAGTCTCCTGAGTTAATCTTGCGTTGTTGCTTTCAGAAGCAATTGATTTCTCTCCGCAAAGAAAAAAAAATTGCAGAGCGCACTGGAAATCTGTATGCTTCAGCAAATGCATGGAATGTGAAAACCTTGGAGATTGAGCTTAATTCAGAATCTATGGAGACATTTGACTCAATCAAGCTGTGCATAGACCACCAGCTGTATTTAGTTCATTCTGCAAATATTCCATTGTGCAACCTGTGTCCAAGGGGGGCTGGTGTTAAGTTTTAGTTTGGAGAGGCACAGCTTAGAAGGTTGCCTGTGTTAACACCTCATAAATACTCAAGTGCAACTCAAGGGGAAAATCTCTCAAAGTAGGAATCGTGTTATTATTTTAATGAGGGTCTTTCTCAAGGATCACTCCCAGAATGGAAGGAGTGATTATACATTTCACTCATTAAACTGCTACGAACGACATCCAAAACAGGGAATATACTATATAAGATCTTACTGTTAATGCACAATTTAATTTTAGCAGTGAGTGATTAATTCTAGTGTGATAAATATTTAAGAATCTTTGCAGCATATGGGTAATGAAAAACTAGGCTGCTGTTAGGTGGTACACTGCATGCACAATAACATGCTGTGAAACAGAGTACCAGTATTGAGTATGGAAACTGGAAACCTAATTTGAGATATTTTTAGAGGGACAGTTTGGATTTATTCACAGAGCACAAATTAAACATTTATAAGAATTCAGTAGAGAAAGGCTTCTATCCTTTCTTGACTCATCACACTCTCAATCAGACTAGACTGTTATGTTTCAGAAAATTAGCAAACAGTGCCATTATTCAGTTATACATATTCCAGGTTTTGTTCTCCAAGTATACTTGGAAAAAATTGTTATAAAAAACCATTCCGGACATCATAGCATTTTAATATGATTACACAACTGCCTGGCATTGCTGTTATTGTCATGGCAACTGTGTTTTTTATAATTACATCCCCAGGTTTGCAATGCATCACTGTTTTATGTTGTCAGTGTACTACAGAACCTGTGTGTCGATAGCTGTAATGAATTCCACTGAGGGAATGCATTTGATAGTTTTTTAATCTGTCTGGATTGCTACATAAAAGAATACTTGATACACACAAAATGCAATTTTTTCCGTGGACATCTTTGTGCGAAGACGAGACAGGAATTTTCAAGCCAACCTGATGCACTTCTATTAGGACCTTATTTTTTCAATTGCTGTCCGGTTCTGCCAAGATGCAAAAAACTAAAGCTGGATCCTGAACTGGCCTTGTTTCTTACTTGGTTTAATAACACTATTTAACACAATTTTTGTTCCTGGGTAGTAAGTGTTATTTCCTAATTGCTTATGCCTCAAAAGTATAGAAAATGGCTATTATTCCCCACAAACTTTGCTTTTGTGACCAGGACAGTGATATTTTGAAATGTACCTATTTCCATTGAGAAAACAATCTTTTCGTTCATATAAAGTCAGAAAAAAACAACATATGAATCCAAATGAATATGTATTTATACTAAAGTAATACAAAAATGACTTCAAAAGATTTAGAAGTGAGTAATTTTTCGGGATTTACGATTATACTGTAAATCACTTTCACGAATCAGCCCCCAAATGTAGTCTCCCATCATGTTCTCATTATACTGTCCTTGGTAGCGGCGTTCAAAGTCCAGTATATCCTGGTGGAAGTGCTCGCCTTGCTCCTCCGAGTACGCTCCCATGTTCTCCTTGAATTTATCAAGATGAGCATCAAGGATATGGACTTTGAGGGACATCCTACAGCCCACTGTGCCGTAGTTCTTCACCAGAGTCTCAACCAGCTCCACATAGTTTTCGCCCTTGTGATTGCACAGGAAGCCCCAAACCACTGCGACAAAGCTGTTCCAAGCTGCTTTCTCCTTACTAGTGAGCTTCTTGGGGAATTCATTGCACTCCAGGATTTTCTTTATCTGTGGTCCGACGAAGACACCGGCTTTGACCTTTGCCTCAGACAGCTTAGGGAAGAAGTCTTGAAGGTACTTGAAGGCTGCCGACTCCTTATCTAGAGCTCTGACAAATTGTTTCTAAGGCCCAATTTGATGTGCAGTGGTGGCATCAGCACCTTCCGGGTTCCACCAATGGCTCCCACTTGACGTTGTTCCTCCCCACAGAGAACTCGATCTGCTGTGGCCAGTCCCGCCTGTGGTAGTGCGCCTTGGTGTCCCTGCTGTCCCAAAGGCAAAGATAGCAGGGAAACTTGGTAAAACCGCCTTGGAGACCCATCAGGAATGCCACCACTGCAGCCTCTTGATGCCATCTCAGAAAAATGCAGATATGTATCCACTTTAGCTGGAACTAAACTGAACTGCTGGGCTTAAGGCCCCTGTATTTATACTACTATTTATATTACTGGAAAGTTCTAGAAGTTACTCCAAGTTTACTCAGCACTGAATCTAACTGGAATGTTCTGGAATATAGGTAAATTTCAAAATATCTCTGTCCTGGTCACAAAAGCAAAGTTTGTGGGGAACAACAGCCATTTTCTATACTTTTGAGGCATAAGCAATTAGGAAATAACACTTACTACCCAGGAACCAAAAAAAAAAAAAAAAAAAATATTTGTTACCTGGTGTAATTAACAGTGTGATTTTTGGATGCCAGTTCCCAAACAACATAGCAACCCTTCTCTTACTGTGGTGTTGAGTGAGCGCTGGTAGAAGGTGTTGAGTGATGAATGGGTTTGCTCACTGCATCCAGAAGCAATCATCTGCTCATCAGCTTAAACTTTCATGTAGTAAAAGTCAATATTTTGGATTAAACAAGAGCTGTGTCTGAAGTATGGCCTGAAACCCAGACAGTCACACTTACCAAAACTTTACTGGCTTCATAAAACTTGCAAACCCTGCCAAAGCTAGCAAACAGGTTGCATCATTTTTAATAAAATCAGACGGGAAAAAAAAATTCTAAAAACAATGGGCAGGCAATTTAAAGGCACACTAAAGTCTGTGAGCAAACGAAGCATGCATGTGTCCTGTAAATACTGACAAACCCCTCCATGCAAGTCTCAGCTCCTTATTAAAGGCGTGCTAACCCATCTGCAACATGATCCCTGGGGTTGGTTGAAAATCGGTTGCTACTTATTACTAATCTGGGATATGTAGAAATCCAAAACGCAATACATAGATACAAAAGTTGCTGCTTCTTCCAAGTAAAGCATTACTTTGTGTGTTCAAGCTCACTCCAATGATCGAGCTGCAATCAGACCATGTGACCTGCAGCACAATATAAAAAAAGTGATAGTGGGAATAAAGTTAATAAGAACAACGTTTAAAGTATTGGTTAGCACTCTTTTCAGTCTGCTAAATGCATAAGTTTAAACAGACAGTGCATTGTCTGTTTGCACCTGTGACCTGTCTGGAAGTTGCAGGCTTCCTCTCCTGCCCCGCCTCTAGCCTTTTATTCCCACCAGGGCCGTTCTGATTACACTCCTGCTTCTGTCTGCAAGCTGATGATGTGAGCTGCAGGCAGATCCCTAAAGCCCTGCCCATCAGCTTCTCTGGCTCTCTCAGAGTCCTGTTACTGCCTGGCTTTCTCATTAATGGAAGAATGTTTGTATTCCTCTGCAGTGCCAGCAGCTCTCTACTCTTTACATCAGGGCTTTCTTCACGGTGGGGTCCAAAGCACCCAGAGTAAAAAATATGAACCCCAGAACAATTTGAAATATGATCCCGCCATAAAAGATAAATCATTAATACAAGCTGTTCCTGTTTGCTAACAGCTATTTCATTCTAGAATAGATATTTTGTAAACTATTACGTCTTCATAAAAGTATTTAAATTGTACTTTCTGTGCAACATTTAATTATACTGTGTGTTCTGTCTGAATCTTTGCTTATTTTAGGTCATTATTTCCCATAACTAATTCAGCAGATATTGCTTCTAAAAAGACTCCTCAAGGTAGATTTTTGGATTACTTACTTACAATGTACTTAAAGTGTAAATCTTTTTGCACAATATATGTTAAGCTGAGGGGTGGTTAGGGTTAGGGTTAAGGTTATGTCATGCAAAAAAAGTACATTGTAAGTATGCATGAAAACATTGTAATTAGACACAATGTAATGTGTTACCATAAAGACTACACACATAATAAGATATTTAAACAGGTAAGAAATAATTTAGTTGCTATATGCCTTTAATTTATTGCATGTCGATCTTGGACATAAAGTTTTGCAAAAACTGTGCTCATTTTGAGAGTGCATTACTATATGCTGTTAAAAGTGCCATAAATGCTGTCAGAAACACAGTGAGGTGCAAAGGTCTTTTCTGGCATTGGTATTGTTGCATTGCTGTTAGGCTCAGGGTGTGCAGTGCAGTTCCATTGCTACAAACCCTTCATAAACTAGGAGATGCCATTATTTATATTGCAGCGATGGTATACTCATTACTGCTATGGTCAGGTGATTGATAGCCCCCAGTTTTCTTTTCCTAACCAGAGGAAACTCCTGTCCCAGGTGGGTTGCTCCGTAACTTGATCATGTCAATGTTTTTTGTGCAGCTCTTCTTTCTTCTTGAACCCACAATGTTCACCTTGAGACATAGGGGCCCGTGTAATTACCCGTGCAATTACCTCCTGTTTTTGACAGGAGAAAATGAAATGTTACAGAATGAGAAAACAAAAATAAGACCTTGAATTGTATAGCTTATTACACAAAAGGAGAAGTGGCATGTCTCTGTCATTCACTTTCACTGGGATTCCTAGTCTTGATAACAGGACACAGTACAGTTTGAATAAACAAACATCACAGACTCCCCTTCACAACAATGCACTACCTGCCATTGACCAATTCCAAAGCAGTCTGACTCAAACAGAACATGATTTGAATTAAAATCCTTTTAAAAAAAAAGTCCAAAGAACTTTGAGACACTTGTCAGTACTGTATTTTTATACAATGCATGTCATTATTTTGCAGTTAACTTTCACATGTCTACGTTTATGGTGAGGAATAGAGTATAATTTCTTTATTAGGTTAGGGAAACCTTTAACTGCTCCAGGGTTTTTACTCTACATGGGTGTTAGCCAATTAGCGCTTGTTTTGTCGATGCTGACTTTATCTGTAAAATCAAGGACACGCTTCATTGTGATGGCATCATTTACAGAAAGAGTGGGTGCATTGTAATGTCATTAACCTAAGCAAGTAGAAAATGCAAGCTGATTTAGAATGGACAGCTGGGCATGCATGCTGGAATAGGACTGATAGGTAATAGCTAAACTGAGATAGATTATGTTTACAGACACCCCTTCCATACTGTATTCCAGCCTATCATTCCTTCTCACCAAAATGACCTCATGACTGAAGCCCGAGTTGCCAGAAGTTCAAATGCAGACTGTTCATAAAAATGTACAAAATGAGGCAGTTGGGTTTAAAATTATTGTTGAATTCATGCTGGCTGATGTTTAAACAATCACTTTATTCATTTTTTGTTTTTTTAGCTCATCAATGGAAAATGCAAGTCAATGAACAGGATACTGAGAATTAATCAGGAACATAAATATGTCTGAACAGCGAGAACTTTACAGAGAAACTGATACATAAAACATGTTTAACAACCTTCTCAAAGGACAAACTGAAGGAACATGAGTCTGAGAGACAAACTAGAGTTTATTTTTAAAGTCAGTATCTCCACCCCAGGACTGCACTGTACCATAAAAGAATGCAAGCATAAACTTTAAATCTGCAACGTGTGCAAATGCTTGAGGGTAAACAACTACAGTATCATAAGCAAGCAGAAGGACCTCAGTGACTTCACAAGGGGCATGACAGTGGTCCATGCAGGGATGGCCAAAGTTGCCCCTCCCACTCCTGGCCTTTGTACTAACCCGTCTCTAAATTGTTTAATTGAATCAATTAAACCTCCACCCAGACCCTGAAGTTGAACCCTGTTAAACCACGGGTAGACTGTCCCTCCAGGACCGTGACAGGACACCCTTGGTCGACCAGGTGTTTCTGGAATGGCAACGTTTGCAGAAAACCATCAAAATACAACTCACAAGTAGGTCATGATGGACTCTTCTCAGCAACAGCAGGGCTACAGTAGTCCAAATCACACAAGCCTCGAACAAGACCCATCTGTTTCCTTCAATGTGCAGGGAGCTACAGTACATGGTCCTAACCACTATTACAGCCCCTCCAAGGGTGTCTGTTAGGAATGGATCGTAGTGTGGGCCGACCTATAGCAAACTAAATATGCTTGTGTCTTAATGCGCACAGGAAGGCACTTAAATGAGTGGTGCAAGCACATGGTACACAGGACTGCATGAGGGCTAAACAAAAACAGTAAGGAGCCCAGTGCATTTATTAGCACACACTAATATTCAGTTTATAACCCATGGTCAGTGCTTTGAAAGTAAATATATGAGTGCTGTAACACCTTTTATTGCCAGAGTGCATATAGACTTTGGGTTAGATTCTCATGTACCCTGAATCATCACTGGCGCATTCTGGTCTACATTCTCAGAGTGACTTACTTCAAATCATCATGCGCATGAAACACACCCAATAAAGCTACCAAACCAGACATAAACAACACAAGCATTGAATTGAGGGGCTTGTGAGTCATCTAGAGCTGCTCATTATTGTTTTTAGAAATATAAATAGAGTTTTTTTGTTTTTATTTATGTTTTCCTTAGGACAGAAATTGCGCAACATGACAATTTGGATTAATAACTTTCAGAATCTGGTCTTTCGTGTCCAGTAATGCTGTCTGCAATGACTGTGTTGATTAAAGAAATTTAAAAATGATTTTCAAGTACTTACAGGGTATCTCCTGTCTAAAGCAGGCATACGACTGCCAGATCAGGACAATTAAGAACTCATTAACACAATTTATATATTAGAGCACATAATTGTTAATAGGTTAAGTCCCGTAAACACAGAAAACCAATAAGTTTAACATCCTAATTATCCTAAATTAAAAAAAAAAAAAAAACAGCACTTATCAAACTTGAACGTCTGTGCAATAATCTGATATCCTACAACATTCAGGTTTATGATTAGTATGGTAGTATTTTTGCCAGTTTGGAAATATTTTCATGTTACTTGGGATTTGTAGACTCCTGTTAGTCTATACAGCTTAATGATTATGAAAAATGACAAGACACACTGAGGCATGGGGTCCATTAGAAAAGCATGACATGGTCTTGTATTATAAACTACATAATTGTTGGCTTTTGAATGGAAAAACTAAACTGCTATTCTGGGACTAAAATAACAGTTCTTCATAACAGAGTTTTTTTTTTAATGTCATGTAATTAATTCTTCTAAATCATGTCATCATCGCTGACCAATCAGTAGACATATTTCTGTACAAAATGTAATGAAAAAAGAATATGGTATAACAGTGTATTACAGCACTATGTATGAATTTAAAGGAGTGCCAACTAACGTAGTACAATCCATTATCTGCTGCTGAGTAACAATAATTAATAAAATAATGAAATCTGATATGCATATGATTGTTTCTGGATTTTGTGAACAGGAGAGGAGTGCTGCACCAACCGGTTATTTGGTTCTCTCCACAGGTGAGGATCATTGGTGGTGATTTGGCTAATATACCATTCCAAGTGAGACAAGAGAAGAACTTGGGTCTGTGACGACTGCTTTTTAAACCCAACATACAGGAGGAAACATGTTAAAGTTCGAGACTAAATTCAGAAGTACGTTCCAATTGAGACATGGTGTTTGCCGTCTCCAGAGGTTTATCCTGCACTCCCATCAGGAAGTCTGAAGCTCAATTCATAAAAGCCTGCTGGATGTTTACGGAAATAATTACGACCCTGGAATTCAAGAGTCATGCACAAATAAATACTTTCTGTTCACAGTGAGAGCCAGAACGTCCTATTACTTCCAGATACATGCCATTCTGGTTAATTGCTCACTCCTGCAGCCTTTTTAAGTTATTAAAACAATGGTCTCTTTTAAAAAAGAAACATTTTTCTTTCACAAGTCTTTCATGGAACCACCAAGAAAGGGTATTAAAACCAAAACTCGTCTAGGACAACTGGAAGCTGCTAGAGACTGGAAAATGCTGGCGGATGTTGGACAACGGCTTATTATCACCTGGGATTGCCACTACTAACCTTCAACCTGCTATTGTCTTGTGGTCTGGATCAGCACTCCTTGTTCACCTGGTAGAGTTAACAGTGCCATGGGAGGATTCTGTGGATGAGGCGTATGAAAAGAAGAAACTTTGGTGCACTCAACTCGCTAATGAAGCGGAACAGCGAGGATGGAAAGTTCAGGTTTTCCCAATGGGAGTGGGTTGTTGAGGATTTGTGGCACACTCCACAACCCGGTTTCTCAGAGACACCCGATTCAGTGGTCAAGAGTTGCGAAGCATAGTGAAAGCAGCAGTGAAGCAGCAGAGAGGAGCAGCAACTGGCTTTGGTTGAGATGAAAAGATTCTGGTTGGGGACCTCAAGCACAGTAGAAAGAAAGCAATGTCGATGAAAAGGAAGGTAAGTAAACTGGGCTTAGCTGACGACTTAACACCTAGGAAGGTGCCCACTTGAAGACCACAGAGAAGTACCCTACTCAGCTCAATCCAGACGGTTGTCATGCTGATGAGCTGCAGAGACCACACTATGGTTGATCCCTGGAGCCAGCATTGCAGCCATTGTGTGTGCTGATGCGCCAGGGAGGCAAAATATGCTGATCCCTGGAGCCAACATTACTCTTCACCCATCAACAGCAGGCAGAAGGATATCTGCATCATCAGATGGAAGGAAACGCAGATAGATCACATTAGTTTACAGTAAAAGAAGCTAGCTGGTGATTATGTTGGCGAGAGCCGACTCCAATATCAGCATGAAGTTTTAACACTGACTTTCATGTAGTGGAAATCATCAAATCATCAAAGAATATTCTCACTGGCACCAAATCAATCACGCAAGCCAATCATACCTTTGATACAGTATACAGTATATAGAGCTAACAGCACATTATAAATAAGCTTTCATCTATAAGGCAGATAGAATTTTTTTTTTTTTTTAAATATAGCAAATATAAAACCTAATTATCCCAGGGGAACTATACTACTAGCAGCAGGTTAAACTTTTGGACATTTTAAGTGCCACATTACAGACTGAGAATGGGCTGGGTTTTTTATTTATTTATTTATTTATTTTTATTCAGTGCCCAATCCTAATCTCACAGTCTGCAGCAGGGTGCTGATTCTGTTATTCAGGAGGATCTCTTCAATTGGGGAGAGCGTGTGGGCGTGAGGATTACATTTTTACATTTTAAGAAATTTGACAAAGACGCTATTGTTGACCCTCCAAAGAATCTGAAGGGAAAACCTCAACAGGCAGCTTCAGTTTAGGAGGAGGAGAGAGAGCTAGAGAGAGAGAGAGACACACACACACACACAGCAAGAGAGAGAGGGTGAAAGGAAGACAGAGGGGAGTGAGAAAGAGACCAGAAGCGCCCACTCTAACACAGGTACGAAATGCGGGTAAATACAGTAGCAATAAAATTTGTACCACTACCTTTTAAAAAAAAATTGTATTCATATTAATTTGCTGCATACACTTGCATTGCGTTTTATTCAAGTTTCGCAGTTTCTGGACGACTAGAGGGTGAGGAGTTCAGTTTCTCTAATTGGGTACAGAATATTATCGATTAATAAACGATAACTGTATAGCCTTATTGAAATATACATATTTATCAGCCATATCTTTGCATTGATCATAGGATCATTGCGTTTGTTTAAATCACATCTGGACTTTTAAGTTAATGTTAATGGTTAATTAATTAATAACAATACATTCATCGGAACTACGTTGTATCCTATATATATAGTATCATAATATTATATATATATATATATATATATATATATATGGCAATCCGTTAAGCCTGTGAACACACCGATATGAGTTTACCATGGCAATTGCTTATACCTTTATTATATCATAGATTTTGAAATTCCAGCACGTTCTTTTTTTATGTTAGTGGATTCTAAAACAGCGGGTTCGTTCCTGTGGTATTAATAATACTAGCCTGTCCCGCGTGAGTATTCTATTGCCAACCATTACAAACATACAGTGCACAGGTGTTCACCACTACAGCGCTATAGCTGCCTGCGAGGCTCCCTCATTTTTAACAATCAAGCATTTGATCTTTTTGATTTATGTCATAATATTTTGGCAGTGAGAAATCTATGCAAGGATAACAAAGTGCATGGTCTAATGACTTTTGGATGCACACATGGTAAAGCGGTGTTCGTTACATTTCTTAGAAGTCCAGTCCCATAAGATAAATCTTGCATGTGACCTAAAACTTTTATTTAAAAATAATAAATAGTAATAATCATAGAAGACAATAATAATAATAATTTTAAAAAGTGCTGTGAATCAATGTGTGGTAATTGATGTATTGTACCTCAGACGGTAATGTATCCCTCGCTTAATGGAAGCGTTGCATCAATCTTCAGATTCTTCGCGGGCACATGTTAAACGGAGTGATGTGTTTTTGACTACGGTTCCTAATATAAAACTCTGGAGTGTCTGGGTTTCCTTGCATGGTCTTGTCTTTTAAATGCTCTACCAGTGCCACAGGCCCGACCGATTCACATCCCCACTGCATTACCTGTGGGTGGTCATAGCTCCTGCTTTAGTTTTTGTTGTTGTTGTTGTTCTGCGATTTGATTAGAAAGAAAAGGATTTAATTCAGTCATGGCTAGCATCCATAGTCAAACTGCGTTTTAAAGAAGTTGGGTCCACTTTTATTGCTGGATCCCCTCAACATCTATTCTTTTTAGCTGTTTGTTTGCAGCGCTATTCCAGCCTGCATTCAGCTGGCTTATGTGCTCAGTAGTCACATGGTCAGCCATGGATACACGTTCTGCCTGGCTGAGCTTAGGGCTGAATGTGGAGACCAGCATCAGAAGGGGCAACTTTATTTTTACTATGTGTTTATAAGGGGAATCGCTATACTATGTGTTTATAAGGGGGAAGCGCTATATATATATATATATATATATATATATATATATATATATATATATATATATATATATATATATATCACACAGTAACACTGGTGGCCAAACTTCAAAATGTGTTTTTACTGCAGCCTAAAACCTGTAATCCTTAGAACACTTTCTAAAATGCCAGTGCAATCAAACTTGTTTTATTTTACTTGGCCCCATATGCTGGTTTTGGCCAGTAATGTATCACATGTCCCTGAGTTTATATCTTTCCTTTTGACATTTCATTCTAAATTAACTTTTGGTTCAGTGCTTTCAAAACACCATTTTTGCCTTGCTCAGGACTTTCATGTTATGTTTTTTGGACAACCCTCAAATAAAGCAACATTGACTTTGTAGACATCACTACAACTTGAAATTCCTTTTCTTCTACAAGCCAGGAAAAATAAATCCTAATAAATGAAACGTAGAGCTCTATACCACTGCAATGGTAAAGCCATCACCAGAACTGGGTCCCTCCTTGGGAAGTGGAATACTGTACACGGCTCATTCCGTGTGCTTTGGAGAGGGGGTGGACTGATGAGGCCATCGCTGATGAGGTCATCACCGATGAGGTCATAGCTGATGTCATTGCAGGGGAGCGGTCGGGTTTCGAGCCTGTGATGATGCGGGGGCGGGGTTCTCGGCTAAAATGTGATATGTTTCCCATACTGCAAGTTAACACGTTGTATGCAGGGTGTCTTACTGTAGTAGAAATGTCACCTTGTGCAGTTTGGGTGAGAGGACCATGAAGAGAAGTTGAAACACATGATATATTAACTTATTATGTATCACACAGATTGTACCCAGGAACTGCTAAACATAAACATACCTGAACATTTTTCATAGATGAGTTTCAATTCAATTTATAATACAAGTAGCAATGTCCCACACTCTACAAGGATAAAGACACTGCACTACATTCATAGTAGCTGCTAAATTCAATCTGCTTAGTACATAGGTTGAGATCCGAGAAAGTCTGGGAGGCATCCATATTGTAGATTCTAAGAAAAGTTTCCCTGCCACAGAAATATGGTGCAGACAGAATATGTTCGAGTAATTTTTTCCAAGCTGCTCAAATTAAAATTGTTTCTTTACCTCATCAAACATGGGAAAAAATGTTGGAAAAGGTTCCGTGCAACCAACTGCCAGAAAAAAAAGACTAAAAGTCACCATGTGTTTCATGCACTTAAAAAGTCTCAGTTTTGCCTTTCTGTCTTTCTATATTTAAACTGCAGTCCATCCCAACTTGATATAGAAACTCCTTGAAAACATGGTGACAGAGCATGCTAATGGTCAACACATACACATTACTTGCACTGAGCACTGCATCAACAATGCATTAAAAACAGAACCAAACTCTCGCTTCTCCTCCTCCCCTCGGAACTCTTTCCTTGTCAAAACACTGCTGGCAGCCCCAATAGAATGTTTCCATTATCAGGGCTGCTTGGCCTGCAGCAGTGGCTGAGACAGTAAAATAAGCACAGTATGCTGTGAGTACAAAGCATTGAACTTTCCTGCAAATGCATCTGACTGCAGTGAGCTTATTGTACAGCATAGCAGGAGCCACACTTGAGACAACATTGGAACTCACGAAAAAGAAAGAAAAATAAACAAACAGCATCAAAACAACATTTTTTTAATTTTTTTAAAAACTGTCCGAGACTCTCATTTCCAGATGTCTGGTTGCAGCACAGAACGAATAACTTGCAACATAAAAACATATTAATGAATAGTGCTTTATTAATAATATGATGATGGTATTTCAGATACTATTATCAAAAACAATTATCTACGTTGTGTTTTGTAGCCAGTTCTTTCTGTGTTATAGAAATTTTAATTCAGGCTTTGGCTGTTAGCCCGTGCCTTGAACAATTCACTCATTGAGAACATATTTTCATATTTTATATTTCATAAGTATATTTCTCCAGTGTTGACATCAGTATCCAGTAGTTAATTCCAAATTTTAGGTAGGTGTTCTTTTCCAAGACTAAACGACACTTAGCCAAGGCATCCTAAAGGGCACACTGGGATAACATCTTTATAGATGTATGTATTTATAATAGGGTTTCCACGTTACGTTTCAAGATATGCACTTTGTTCTCCCCACCCATTGCTTATCATTCCTTTTCGTTTGCCTGCACAGGATCCAGTACCATGAGAGCCCATCTAAGATATTTCCTCCTTCTCAGCCTTCTTCTGATTGCTGTGGTGTGTGGTCAGAGACGAAAACCTCCTAGACCAACAAAACCACAGAGGAGACCATCACCACAGCCAGAGCCACAAGAGCCCACTGACTTCCCTCCGCCCATTTTGGGTCCTCCTTCTGTCTTTGAAGACTGCCCCAGGGAGTGCTACTGTCCCTCGGATTTCCCCAGCACCCTCTACTGTGACAGACGCAACCTGAGGAAGATCCCCATCATCCCACCCAGGGCCCACTATCTCTACCTCCAAAACAACTACATAGACGAGGTGACAGAAGAAGCCTTCAAGAATGCTACCGAGCTGAAATGGGTTAACATGGACAACAACCGGATCAAGAAGGTGGACCTCCAGGTCTTTGAGAAGCTGGAGAACCTTCTCTTCTTGTACATGGACAAGAACAATCTCCAAGAGGTGCCCGGTTTCCTGCCTCCCAACTTGGAGCAGCTTCGTCTGAGCAGGAACCAGATCTCCAAGATCCCTGCCGGAGCGTTTAATAAGCTGGAAAACCTGGCCATGCTTGACCTTCACCATAACAAGCTGAGCGACAGCGACCTGGGCAAAAATATCTTCAAGGGCCTCAAGAACTTGGTTCAGCTGAACCTGGCACACAACATTCTGAGAAAGATGCCTCAGAACGTGCCACCTAATATCTACCAGCTGTTTCTGGATTGGAATAACATTGAGGACATTCCCAAAGATTATTTCAAAGAGTTCCCAAACCTGACCTTCATCAGGCTTAATTACAATCAGCTGACCGACAAAGGGGTGCCCAAGAGGATTTTTAACATCTCCACTCTGTTGGATCTTCACCTTGCCTACAATAAACTCAACAGTGTTCCCATGATTAATTCCAAGTTGGAGCAGCTGTATATCAACCACAATAATATCAAAAGTAAGTTCATAAGGCTTTTCCTTGCCTATGGGATGTTCTTGCAAGCAATGTAAAAGTTAATTTGTATTTTGGTCAGTACTTGAGATCTCCAAGTACCACCAACTGTCCAAGTGAATGCAGTTGTGCTGTAGGCTCACAGTGGCGTCTTCTATCTTCCATGAATGACTTCTGGTGTCATTTTACTGTTCAGTAGTTAAACCAAGGGTTGATGTACTTTGTGGGCATGCTATGAGTCTGTTTCAAGTATCCCGGCTAAATTTGAATATTCATTCTGTTACCTAGTGTAACTGAGGAACTCACTAGCTAAAAGTGTGTCTACTTGACTTCGTTCCTCAGTTTGACCTTTGACATTTAGGACTTTTTTTTACTACTTTTTTCTTAATAAAAACCAGAAGAACTTGAATATTTGCACAGCCATATGCCAGGCAAGTAGTACAAGTCCTCATGAACACTGTTTTGTTTTTCTTTGCAGGCATCAATGGCACAGAGATCTGCCCATATCCTATCATGACCATTGATATGAGTAATGAGGACAGTGTCCCTCGTCTGCGCTACCTGAGGATGGATGGGAATGCAGTTCAGGATCCCATTCCAATGGACCTGATCATGTGTTTTCGACATCTGAAATCAATCGTCATCTAAACCACACATCCCTTCTGCTTTCTAAGAAGCGACAAACTTGTTTATTCTTGAAAACTTTCTCTGCTAAAGGCCAAGTGCCTTTGGAACTATACTTCCAGAAACAGAAGCCTTTTGAGCGCATTATGTATCAGATATAAAAATTAAACAATGCAAGCAAACCACATTCATAAACAGCTTCACTCGTTCTAGAACCCAACTGTCTTAATATCTAAATTATTCTGAAAGTGTGGACAACAGCCCATGCATTCATGAGCTTTATTTACTATTGTTTTTGAAAGTTTGTTTTTAATTAAAAAAAAAAAGTAATGAAGATGTACTACGCGTTATTTCATGCCGTTTAGAAACATTTGCAGAAACAGAAGGCGTACAGTGGCCTCAACAGCAGGTTCAATCTGTACTGAAGTTGATTGGTATTTTAGTACAGTTTTCTATCTGCATTTCTAATGCAAAGCTGGACCTTAAAAGGTGTTTGACAAAAGCAACTTTCCTGAAAGACTCAAGTACAGTATAGTGCAGTAAGTAGCTTGCTTGATGTTTAGCTAGAACATGTTCTGCACAAAATGAAAAACTAAAGTTTTCAGTGGTCGATTGTACATTAACAAGTGGAAGAGTTAGTCACTAGCTCTTAGTGATGGCTTATTTAATCTCACTGTATATTTGTAAAGGAGACTGGCTCTATTAGATTGTATACATAGCTGAACGTTATGTAAAAATGACAAATGGTCCTTGATCTCTTAATGGGATGGAGCATGGACCCACAGAAAACTTTTTTTTTTTTAGCACAACCTATATGCTAAAAACAAGACTGCATATGACAGTCAGATCAAGCACAATATTAAAAATGAAATAAATAACACCTGAAAACTAGTTTTGGTTCAGCTTGGTTCGAGTATATAAATATTTCTGTTCTTGATTTGCATCACTGCAGGTAAATTTCTTTTGGTTTCTCCTACTGTATCTCATACTCCTAATAGCCCACTCTTCTCTTGTGCGGTTGTACTGTCATTCTCAATAGATTACTCTCTACAATCCACAAGAGCAGCAGAATGAAAGTATAATGGATGGGATGTGGTTTGGATTCAGCCGCTGTCACCTTACATAAAGGAGCTAGAGATTCTGACCCCCAGCCTCCTGGTTTGTATTCAGACTAACAGAGGGTACAGCCATCTGCAAGCTTGCCAGATTGACCTCTCTAACATGACAGTGATGCAAAAGCAGTTTACTGTCCAGTAGATTGTTATACTACTGGATCTGGGAATTACCTGGCCACTGTGATTCAGCATTTAATACTTCCCAGAGTATGAGTCATTTATCAGCACTTTAGAAAACCAGCAATACCCCTATAGGAGATCTGAGGCTGCCTTCTCTATATTACCAGCTGAACTAGCTTTCCTCTGGGTTCTGATATGACATTTCTGTGGACTTTTTCGTGAACCGTCTAGCTTTTTATTTTCTGAAGTTTGTAAATGGGAGGTAATGGCTCTAGAGGTGGAGAATTACTAATTCCATCCTTAAACACAATGGGAATGCCCATGGTAATTACAGTCCTTATCACGCATAATTAGAGAGCCACTAAATTCAGCTACACAGTGGTGAACCCATTGGTCGTTGTGTAGCTATTAGAATGATACTGCACTGCAACGATGGTGTCCAAATCACATTAAAGATCAACTGAAACTAGAAGATCAGAGCATCCTTTACCTTTAAAGAAGATAGAACTAACCAGTTCCATCGAATCTCACCCACGATGATGATAATAATCCTAGGTCTTGTATGCACATGTTAGAAGAAATTATGTTTTAAAGTTAATAATAAACAAAAATGTACACATTGCTACGAAGTTTTGGCTTGCATCATGGTGGGGATTGATAGAGAGGAAGGGGGCTGCAGTGTAAACTCCCCTGGCCATGCTGTCGAGAGTGGTCACCCCTTCACATTGACACACCTTTGAATCTCTCCTTCTGCGCAGCAGTCTGAAGAGTGCAGTTTGATGAAGGTTCAGTTGCAAACCATTGCTGGTGATGTTGCTGTGCGTCAACTTTATTTTTTTTTGTCTTGTCAAAGTGAACGTTTCCCCTTTTTTTCCCAATCTTGCTATTCACACTCATCAACAGGAAGGGTTGGCAATTGAGATAGAGGGGCTGTGTACAGCCAGTTTCACTTCACTTCAGCATTTCATGATGCTTTTTGCCACAATTTTATTTTTGCTCTACTTAACAGGTAAGAACAGACTTATATTTGGGTCAAATAACTAGTTCTCTCTCTCTCTCTCTCTCTCTCTCTCTCTCTCTCTCTCTCTCTCTCTCTGTATTGGTGATTTGTTTAGTAACAAGATTTCATATTTCAGCAGCATTTTCTTGACCTCTTGTGCAATTTTAACAACAACTAAAACATACATTTCATACAGTTGTCGTAAATATATATTCCAGTGTATGTAATCTCATTCACTGGAGTTGCCACCTTGACAGGCAACTAAATGCAACGTGTTTGTAACCATGTTAAATTCATTGCTGGAACTACTAATTGCACTTTAGTTTAAGGCTATAGCAAAATTACTGGTATAAAGAATGCAACTTAGACATTTTGTGAAACGTTATAATATTTTGTATAACGCAAGCGTATGGTAGCATGTCAAAAGAATGATATTGTAATACATGTACATAACATATGAATAATACATCCACATAACCTGTTAAATGCTTACTTGTGGAATTTGTGTGAACCTATATTTGATACTACTTTACATTAACTGTCTAACTACACAGTAGTTACACTGTAAATACAACCCCTCATGTGTAAATACAGTATAATAACTATCAACATGTTTTCACCCTAGTCATATGTGTATTGACTGAGATACCACAGTGTAGTTAATATAACGTGTTTCCAGATATTTCAATGAATGCTGTGTGTAACAGGTTCCGGATCAGAAGCCCCGTACAGGGTGATCAACGGCATGGAAGGGCAAGGAGTCCAAATCGCATGCGAATACGAAACGGCTCTTAGACCTCCGACCATAGCGTGCTGTAAACTGATAACTGAACACACATGTATGCCCACAGTGAGTGGTTCTGCACATGTGACAGGAAGTAAGGTTAGACTGTCGGTGTATCTTGGACACCTGTCTGAAAGGGACTCTGGGGAATACTGGTGTGGAATCTGGACTCTAGACGGCAGCCCAAATGTAGAGTACGTTGCGGAAAAAATCCTTCTTCGAGTTTTGAAAGGTAAGCCGTCTTCTTCCTCCAAAGTAGGATTTGCTTAAGAATCAAGATAACATTTCTAATGCTTTGAGTTCGGAACATACCCCAAGTCGACATACCAAAGATCATCTATTCTACATACCACTAACTCAATCCCTTACCTAACCCTAATCCTAGCTCTAGCCCTAATTTCCAGGGTAGTTTTACAGATAACATTGCCTTTTCTTATGCATATGAATTGACTGGGTTTTACTACAGCAAATTATTTTTACAATGCTTTACCATACTTCTTTATAAATGACCATACTTTTACTATGGTTTTCCACACTTTGCTATACTTTTACCACAGTAAATATTGATAAGGGATTATAGCAGTAGCGCTCAATATTGCAGCGTGCTCAGGGGGCACATGTGTTTTAGATGTCTGATGCTGTATTATTATTATTATTATTATTATAATTAATTAATTAATTAATGTATTTATTGATCTATTTATTAGCAGATGCCCTTATCCAGGACGACTTACAAAGTGTCACATTGCAAAATATCACATTACAGTTAAGAGCAGTTATAAAGTAGAGTCAAATCAGTAGAAAATAAGATCAAATTATTAAAGGCTGCTCCATACAATAAGCCACCTACGACAGAGTCATGTGCTAAAGATGGAATTTCATTTATTACAGCAGGAATTCCTTCCGGTGTTCCCAGAGAACACATCCCTCTAGTTAACCTCACTGCTGAGTCTGCCCCTGAACAGAAAAGGTAAGAGGAAGAGTGTGCACTGAAGAGGTTAAAGCAATGTGAGCCATGATTTCTGAGCAGCTCCCCTCAGACCTGTGACTCACTTATTGAACACGCTTAACAATGAAGCAGTTATCATGAGATCCTGACCAGTGCAGTTAAAATAAGGAAGGTGACCTCTTATGTGTGTGACTCAAATCTGAACGACCTTCTTCTACTTATTCACCAAGACTATGAGTTATTTTGGGTTATTTTTCTTTCAAAATACCTTTGTTTAAATAAGAGCAAGGAATGGGTGGTCCGTATGAGAGCTGCCATGCCCTCAATGTAAAACTCTCTGTGTTTCTGGGGTTAGAGCTGCTTATTAGCGGTGTGTGTTGGTTTGTTCTCTTATTCAGCAACATCAGTCTCTGGAATATCATCCCCCTGCTTGTAGCCACAGTTGTGCTCATTCCATTCCTGATCTTCGCTATTTCCATTAGGATACTCAGGAGAGCAAGGGAAGCGGGTAAGCTCGCATATGAAATTCATATATACATATGATATGATACAAAAGAAACAACTAGACCAGATATATCTATGCAATTTAAAAGGGGGTATAACTGCAGTGTACAAAAAGGAATAAAATTGTTTTTTTGCATGTACAGGAAAGGTTTAATTAATTAAAAATGTATTTATTTCAGAATGTTTTGGATAAAAGCCCTTCATATATATATATATATATATCTATATATATATATATATATATATATATATATGAGTGAAAGATTGCGCCACTTTCAGAGTTTGTTGCCCCTTTAAGACCAGACCCAGGACACGGAAATGGATTTTGAAGCGCTTACGCGCTATTTTTAATAAACACACATGAATACAAACAAAACAGAAACAAACACCTAGCTCTCTCTTGGAGCTCTAACTAACATTAACAGGAATATAACTAAACATTCAGAACGGCTAAGCCGTTTACCTGACACCAACACCCAAACACAAACAGGCTTCACTCAGTACTTCGCCTTCGATACGACTGGACACACACTCAGTCGGGCTCTTCACTCAGCAGCCCTGATCAAACTGGCTGCCTCTCTTAAATACCCTGCACCTGGATCTAATTTATAATCATCACCAGGTGCAGGGGACTAACTAAATCACTAAACAATTAAAACAATTAGCCTGTTCACCCACAGTGCATTCTCACATGGATTTAGCAGGGAGGAATTTTAACCCCCTCCCTGCTATCTTACTATATATATATATATATATGTGTGTGTGTGTGTGTGTGTGTGTGTATATATATATATGTGTGTGTATATATATATATATATATATATATATATATATATATATATATAGTCTAGTTGTTTCTTGTTGTTTCTCTTAAATACTTTCATGTCATTATTGCTCTTGCCTAAGAAGCATTTCACGGCCTAAGAAGCATGTCATGGTAAATAAGTCACAAGAAGTTTTGTGAACAAGGCTCTAAATCAAAACACAAAAGTTCATTCAATTAGCAGGGTGCACCGTAATTAAACCCTAACCCTTTTAAATTAAGCACAGATATGAGATCAGGAAACAGGAACGTTTTGTATCAGAGCATTAGTAACTTATATAAAGGGATGCAATGCAAGGGATCTCGTTTACTCTGTTGGCCTGGGCTCCTAGTGTGTGTTTTATTAAAATTACATCACAGAGAAACCCTGCAAGGGTTCTGGTCCCATTAGTAATGGTAAACTGTGGGTTTTCTCCAAAAATGACCTCATGCATTGAAAATGGTGGTTCACTGCATTTGAGACCTGAATACTCAGGCAAGGCATTGTTCCAAATTCAACATAATTAGTTGAACATTGTATCAGGTACTTATTATATTTTCTTTGGCTGGTTCTTTGTATAAGGCGATACAGAAACTGTTCCACTCCCTCCCCAGGATTCCATTACGATGTGCAAGGTAAGGTTTGATTTTTTAAATTTATTTATTTATTTGTTTATTTATTTTTTTTAAATCCAAAATCTAATTTCCTAATGTATTGTTCTTTGACTCTCACAGGCCTTTAGTCGAATTTCTTTCCTAAATTTCATTGCCCCTTCTCACCCTAATTCAGGGAAGAGCAAGTTTTATCAGTCCTGCCTTATAAAAGTTTAGCAAAGTATAGTTAAGCGTAGTAAAAAATCATACTTTAAGTATGAAGTATAAATATCCTGACATGCCCTCTCTTGTTTGACAAAGCACATTCGAACATCCATAGCAAAAGTGAATTTAGGCATATGACAAGCAAATATTTTCATTGATGCAAGAAATCGGGCCTCAACAAAACAATAGAGATTGAGATACAAAGTTTTGGAAGATCAGTAACACTATCTCCTGAATGGAACCACCAGAATGTTCTGGAATGACAAGTCAGCTTTGTGTTGCTTTATAGTTTTCTAGCGGAACCGAGACTACGGTAGATGACATCACTTACACGGTTCTGACGCTGCATTCTCCAGCTTCACCAGCAGAGAGCAGCAACGCCAACATGCAGCAAAGACAGAGCAGCGACCAGCCCCATCAGCAAACAGAGGCTGTGGAGTACTCCTCCATTGTGTTCTAGACTGGCCAACAGGACTGGGTCAATTCAAACTTGAAGCCAATTTAAACGATTGAAAATGACTTTGATTCAAGTAATGTGTTGTCGCTATAAGAAGATTGTTTTAATACAATACTGCAAACAGCACTTTTGATCAATGGTATCTTGAAATTGATTATAAGGGAATGCGATTGGGGAAAAAAGGGAACTGAACCCAACCTTGCTGATAAAGCAGTGGTAATCAATAGAAAAATACATATTTCCCCAATTATAATAGTATCCTTTAACAGACTGAAGAACACTTTTTTTTGACTAATGCAATTGTCCTCTTCTTCAAAATAAAAAAAAATATGATTAATGAAAGCAGGAAGGCTACATTCTAAAATAATAATGGAATTAAAAGACAACCCTGAGGCAAAAAGCCTGATGTTTGTTTTAAATGGTTTTGGCAGTTGAACTGACACACATCTGCCCCTTCCTCTGCTTGGATAACAAGTTCCATTCATTCAAAGGTAAACCTAACTCAGGTGAATTCATTTACAGGGAACATTGACTACAAACTGGAAAGAGCACAAAGCATGGAAAAATAAAGTGTTTTCACTTTGTTTATTATTTATACGGAAATAAGCAATTGTAAATGCAACATAATAAAATCAGTCCTATTCTTAGTTTGTACTATGCACTAGGTTGGATGTAAAATAAAAAAAAAATACATTCAAATAAAACATTTTAAAAAATTTGAAAAGGAAGAAAAATAGTGACTTGTACATATCTTCTGCAAGGCAATCTCTGATGTTACTTGTATTGCTTGGGTGAATATGCCCTCTTCTGGTGTAAATGAGACAGCTACAATACAGTACTCCCAAAACATTCAGCATTTTTTGTCACCTTGGTTTTAGTCAGTTTAAAAAGGAGTTGCCATAGATTGAAAAAAAAACAGCATTTTACTTCTGAACTGATTTACGATTTTTAGACTGGTTTCACAGTCTGATTATTACCAATCCCGTTTTGAGTAGAGTTACGCAATGATGTAAGCATTAACACATCATATGCCATAAGTAACTAAAACACCCAAGTCTAACAGTATTTTAACACATCAGCCTCCCTGCGCACGGATTAGAATCTGCTCTGGTTACTGGTCTGCATGTTCAGCGGTACATTATAATCGATTTTCCTTGAGCAGAGTGTTTCAGGCAGTAATGCGTTGTTACAAAAAGGCTGGGTTTAATGAGGAGGAAAAAACACATCAATAAACGCCAGCGACCTACATTTGAAATGGTACACACACTGTAGATAAACAAATATTTGAAGAACTAATTAACATTGTTGATACAATCTAGTTTATCTTGAACTACTACACACAGAGAAACAGTACAACAGGAGGCTGTGTTGTCCAGTGGTTAAAGAAACAGCCTTGTAACCAGCATGTCCCCGGTTCAAAGCCTAGCTCAGCCACTGACTCACTGTGTGACCCTGATCAAGTCACTTAACCTCCTTGTGCTCAGTCTTTCAGGTGAGATGTTGTTGCAGCTGATGCATAGTTCACACACCTTAGTCTTGTATCTTGAAAAGTGCTTTGTGATGGTATGAAAGGTGCTATATAAAGATTATTATTACAACATCAGCTGATAATGTGCCTGTTTCTTTTTCAATTTGTGTGCTCCCATTTAGCTGTAAGGATTAAGATGCCTGCTTAGTTTTAATCATGCCAATAGAAACGCGTGGTATCTACTGTACAGTGTTGGGTAAAGTTACTAGGGTAAAATCTGTTTCTTGCTATAAATGGATGGCAAACTTTGCATTCCAGCTTTAGAACATAAGAACATAAGAAAGTTTACAAACGAGAGGAGGCCATTTGGCCCATCTTGCTTGTTTGGTTGTTAGTAGCTTATTGATCCCAGAATCTCATCAAGCAGCTTCTTGAAGGCTCCCAGGGTGTCAGCCTCAACAACATTACTGGGGAGTTGATTCCAGACCCTCACAATTCTCTGTGTAAAAAAGTGTCTACTATTTTCTGTTCTGAATGCCCCTTTGTCTAATCTCCGTTTGTGACCCCTGGTCCTTGTTTCTTTTTTCAGGCTGAAAAAGTCCCTTGGGTCGACACTGTCAATACCTTTTAGAATTTTGAATGCTTGAATTAGGTCGCCACGTAGTCTTCTTTGTTCAAGACTGAACAGATTCAATTCTTTTAGCCTGTCTGCATATGACATGCCTTGTAAGCCCGGAATAATTCTGGTCTCTCTTCTTTGCACTCTTTCTAGAGCAGCAATATCTTTTTTATAGCGAGGTGACCAGAACTGCACACAATATTCAAGATGAGGTCTTACTAGTGCATTGCACAGTTTTAACATTACTTCCCTTGATTTAAATTCAACACTTTTCACAATGTCTCCGAGCGTCTTGTTAGCCGTTTTTATAGCTTCCCCACATTGTCTAGATTAAGACATTTCTGAATCAACAAAAACTACTAGGTCTTTTTCATAGATTCCTTCTCCAATTTCAGTATCTCCCATATGATATTTATAATGTACATTTTTATTTCCTGCGTGCAGTACCTTACACTTTTCTCTATTAAATGTCATTTACCATGTGTCTGCCCAGTTCTGAATCTTGTCTAGATCATTTTGAATGACCTTTGCTGCTACAACAGTGTTTGCCACTCCTCCTACTTTTGTGTCGTCTGCAAATTTAACAAGTTTGCTTACTATACCTGAATCTAAATCATTAATGTAGATTAGGAATAGCAGAGGACCTAATACTGATCCCTCTGGTACACCACTGGTTACCACACTCCATTCTGAGGTTTTTCCTCTAATCAGTACTTTCTATTTTCTATATGTTAACCACTCCCTAATCCATGTACATGTGTTTCCTTGAATCCCAACTGCGTTCAGTTTGAGAATTAATCTTTTGTGCGGGACTTTGTCAAAAGCTTTCTGGAAATCTAAATAAACCATGTCATATGCTTTGCAATTATCCATTATCGAAGTTGCATCCTCAAAAAAATCAAGCAAGTTAGTTAGACACGATCTCCCTTTCCTAAAACCATGTTGACTGTCTCCCAGGACCCTGTTACCATATAGGTAATTTTCCATTTTGGATCTTATTATAGTTTCCATAAGTTTGCATATAATAGAAGTCAGGCTTTGTAACATTTTAGACTCCATCACTCCTCTCTATCACTTCATCATAAAAAAAAAGCAGGGATGGAAATATTGCATATTAGTTTAATCCATTCCGGGTTTTAATTCAATCTCGAGCCGCGGCACATAGATAACAAGCTCAAGTGTGTCTTCTTAAACTCCTTGCAAAACCAGGAATGGATCAAACTGCTATTCTGGGAAATGTATCTACTTATATTTTACAGCTTTATAATCACTGAGATTACATAAGTCTTAGGAAATGCCCCTTCCCAGTAACACAAAATACAGTGTGAAACAGCACTCTTGCTGTCTGGCACTGAAGATAGCTAAGGACATGATTCATTCTGGTGTAAGTGATTGGTGCAGAGGGGGTTTTTGAAAGCTAGAAGCTGTCAGCTGGGGGAAACAGTCAGTACTGATTCCTTGCAGTTAATGCCAGTACATTAATACTAGTAATTGTGGTGCAGTCACCAGTAGGCTATTCGGACAGTCCCCATTTTTTATAATAAATATGAGGCCAGCTGTTAAATTAACATACTTTTTCAGCCATTTAAGTTTGCATTACCTAGAGGTTAAGCTGTCATGCCATGATGTAATGCAGGCGTCTGGAGGGGGCAAATGTAAAATAGCATTTTAACAATAAAACGATTTCAATTACTATACACCCAGAAATAATAACGTTCCAAAAATATACATTTGCTTCCCTCAATGCAGTATACTTTCCTAGGTGTCATCTTTAATATCATACGGAATCGATACAATGTAAACGTAGTGCCTTATCTGTAAATCATCAGAGCCCGCCGCTTCACTGCCTGGCCGCTACATACTGTACAAAAAGAAAAAAAAAAAAAAAAAAAAAACTACATTCCCCATAATCCTTTGTCACTGGTTGCCCTGTTGTCACAAGAGAGCACAGGTGACTCAAAACACAAGCTACGCTGTCACATCACGCAGAGCCGAAGGAAAACAAATACGACTGTGAACTTGGGAAACGGATCTGTTACACGCCTTTTTATTTATAATTTCGACCGACAAAGACAGAACTGTAACTACCGGACAAGGAAACAACACTCTCGCCGGCAAAATACTCAGGTGCAGCGAACTTGTACATAACTTTGCACTTTATGACCTTCAGCTGGGTAAGAGCTTTCCAATTGCTTATAGTACGCTTCAGATGTATATATGTATGGGGGTTCGTTTCAGCTTCTGTTTTGACTCTAGAATAAGGCCACGGTTGGAAAAGCTTTACGGTACAGTGGAATATACCCGGACAAGAGGCGTGAACGAAAAAAAAAAAAAAAATGTAGAACACTATCCATACAGAACCGCTTTCTGCGCATTACATTATATGTACTGTATTGGTAACACATGTTTTAAACTTCTCGAAGTACAGAACTGTAGTTACCGGGACCTATTTTAAAACAACGTCAAGGATACCAGTTCTCAGGACACGCACGACCCGTTCTCAATTAACTTTATAATAATGTTTCACAGCTTTGCCAGACTGTATCATTCACCAGAAGGTTCAGGAGCCACAGTGATAATGGCTGCGGCGGTTCTCTCCTTAACTTGTTGTTTGCGTAATGCAAGGTATAAATAATACTACTCAGCTATTTATAGCGTTTTCACAGGATGGTTTCTGAAACACCTTGCATCGGCCGTGCGTTTTGGTTCAGATCTCCAGTTTGATTTTTGCGTGTACATTGATGGTGAAACTGGAAAGTTAACGGCCTGTATACCAATGCCCCCACTCCCGCACCCCCAGCAGCATCAGCGGGCACACAGCAGGGCGATTGGGCATCATCACAGGTTAGACTGACCTGTAGTAAAGGCGGAGAGAAAAACAAAACAGGGGTGTGTTTCAGGAGATACAGAGAACGAAGAGAAGATACTTTTAATAGAACACAATAATACAACAAGCACTTCAAAGAAAAATAAAGTTAGAGAGCTTATTGTAAGATAATTTTGTAAATGTATTATTATTATTATTATTATTATTATTATTACTACTAATAATAATAATAATAATAATAATAATAATAATAATAATAACCACGTACCTGGTTCGCATTTAGACATATTTTTAGCCTGTTTAGCCATATTTTTGTTGCTTGAAGAAAACATGTGCTCTAGCCAACATTTGGCTGATGGTTCAATCCGGAGAAGCTTGGATTGAAGCGTCAGTAACAACCTGCTTCCGGGGCACTGATTGCGTCACCCAGGTAAACCCGGCTTTATCACAAGCAGTGCGAAATCGCTTACCTGACCCGCTTGACACCTGGTCCTGACCCGGGTAGAGCATGCCAGTGTGAAAGGGGCTTTAGTTCATCACATAAATACAATATCGTAGCACTTGCTCTTCTGTAAGGTTTAAACAGGTGGCCCTTTGACAATACACCCGTGGGGTATACCTTCGGCGTTGTGTGCATTTCATACTGTAATTTATTTTCGCACAGAGCCTGTTTGAAATATGTTCCCACCTCCTTAGGACTCTTTGAAACAAGCAGAACCATTTTAAATGGAAAATACTCAATCTGACCACCTGGCTGTATTTGGATTTCTGCTCGGTGCTAGGTGGAGAAGTGGTGGTACGTGTGATGTGTGTTGCAGCAGTCTTGTGGTGTAAGCGGCTGCTCCCTGTTTGTGTATTTCTCTTGTTTGTTTTGTGTCAACTAGTCTCTAACTCTATGTACATGCGGACAGTTTAGGCTCTTCAACTCATACCCCAACGCATGCTGGTAAGTGTTGTTGTGCTGTGAAAGCTACCTGATGCAGGTAAAATATACCCGAGTACGTTGGGGTGTGAGTTGAAAAGCCTGAACTGGCACAAACTGTTCTAGTGTACATGAAGTCATATAGTAACCCAAGTGTCAACCAACAGTAAAAGTGTGCCACTAAACTTATTTACACGGAATCAGGCAGATAAATTATCAGCTGATTAATAAACTAATACTTACACAGGGTGTATGTAAAATATGAAAACCCTCACGATTGTGGTGGTATCATCAGTCTTCCCTTTTGATGTGCATTTTGTTTTTATTCCTTGTACT
Organism: Polyodon spathula; assembly: GCF_017654505.1. Taxonomy (NCBI): domain Eukaryota; kingdom Metazoa; phylum Chordata; class Actinopteri; order Acipenseriformes; family Polyodontidae; genus Polyodon; species Polyodon spathula. The sequence continues at coordinate 7,303,867 of NC_054558.1, forward strand.
GTGCTTTTAGCAGAGGCAGCAGAAAGCAGGCTTGTCTGAAACAACATATGACAATAATCAACTGAAGAACATGCACGAAATTTACTGATTTGTTTGAGTTATCCTCCTTCCTGAAAGAAGTAATGCTAATAGCATTCACCTGAGATCAACCAAGGGTTAGCAGGTAAAGCACTCTGCTGACTTTTAACTGTGTTCTTTGGCAACAAATAATGGACCTCCCCAGCCCGGGCACTGAACCCTCCAGTTAAACCCCAAAGACTGGAATAAAAGTGAAAGTACTATATATCTATTATTCCTCCATTTCATACAAATGGGTTTAATTTGAGCAAATACGCTTGAATTGGCGCCTCAAGTTTGCCAAATGCAATAAGTAATATTTTGCTTGGGCATTTTAGGCAATTTCCTCTTCGTTTGATGTTTTTATTATAATTATAAAGATAATTATGTTTTAATACTAGTCATTTATCTACAGAAGACCCAGCAGAGCAATTGAATGATCTATTATTTTACGTCTTGGAGTTAATTACAATCTGTTATGTAAATCACAGGGCTTGCTGGCTGCTGGGCTGCTGCAGTCGTTCAAAGATCGAGGCACACTATCTCTAAATGCAGTATGAAACGTAGTGTGGGATGATTAAACTGTTTGGCCAAGGATCTCAACTTCTGGTCCAGCAAGAGCGTCCCTCATTTGAGGTGCAACCTCCGAACGGTCAGTCAACCAAGGCTGGGGGAGGAAGACCACTGATACCCCCCCAGAAGGGAGGCGGTGGGGAGCGGGGGAGAAAGACTCCTCCTGTGCCTTATGTGAAACCTGCCATGTGAGTTTTTCACTTTTGGGATGTGCAGCAAATTGTCATTGTGTATTGAAACAAGGTGAATGGTGCTGTAATGTAATACACGGGTCTGAATCACAGTGAGAAGTGGCTGGTGGTGTCTTTGTTACTGTAAGATCAAATGCAATTTCCTGGACCAGTAGTTGCAAAGTCACTGTGGTTTAGTCTTCTCATTTTGTTCTGTAATTTTCCTCAGCAAGATATTTGATTTTTTTTTTTTGGTTTTGGTTTTGGTATTGCGTCTTTGCGCAAGCAAAGTTTAGAAATGTTAGTTTCACAGATATTGATTAGCACTAGTCTTGGGCGACCATACTCAAGGTAACATTTAGTAGTCAAATGTTAGTGCAAATCGTGTTTTCTGAATACAAGTTTAGATATCAAATGATACTTCATGGGGGGGGGGATATGCGTGTGTTATTGTATTTATTATTTGGAGGTGGGGGTTGGTAGCGAACTCTTACTATTGGTGCCAGCATCACATTCCTACACATCTAATCCCTAGAGTACATTCCTACGCTAAGAGGGGCAGCATTAAGTACGTTGATACACTGCCATGCAGCAAGAGAGCAGACTCCCAGGTCTGCAGATCTCTTTTTTTTAGTTGTTTCAAAAATCCCATAAAGCAGAAGCACAAAGCATAACCTTTTCTAAAAGCTTTATTTTATTAGCTCACACTAACTTAAATTAAAGCATGCGCTGCTGTTTTTTATCCTTGTATATTTTCCCTTTGATTGTATATATTTTTTTTTTAATCCACTTTGTTTAGTTCCTTCATGGGATTTTTTCTTAACTGGATGCTGTATAAATCTGATGATGTAAGCTACTGTAAAAAAAGGAAAAAGTGATATTGCAAAAATCTCGGGTTCCTTTTTTGATATTGCATGTTGTATACTCTTGGTGCATTGTAGATAATAATTATCACACTTTAAATCCACTTCAGTCTGTGAGTTGAAGCTCTTGCAGAAGGTAACTGGATGTTGCTGATGCACACTTATTGCTGAAAAACAAGCCCCGCTGTGTTGCACACTCATGTGAGCTCCATTCCACTTTTCCCTCTGCACCCGGCAGCCTGTGCTAACTTGCTCTTACCTGCCTATTCTGGCATACAAGACACAGCTGCTGGGCCAGATTTTTGCAGCTATCCGTGAACTCTTTCACCCATGACTTTAACTAAGGGCTAGATCCTCATGGATTTGTATGAAAACTCCCATTGCATAGCAGTTTGATCCATTCCTGGTTTTACTTTGAATTTAAGACGACACACCTGAGCTTGTTACTGTATCTATAGACTCATCAATCTCATAATAAAACCTGGTAATCGGGAAACTGCTATGCAATAGGAATCTTATTTCCATCCCTGATATTTGAATGCATGTTTGCAGAGTGTATCGACAAGTGTTTTATACTATTTTCTACATGACATGGTAAAAATAAAAGCTTGCTATTCATGAAACTGTTTTTAAAGAAGACACCATTAGCTGTTATGAAGTAAAGCAATGACAGGGCCTTATTGCCTTACATTTTAGTGTCATTCAGGCCCTAGTGTTACTGTGTGTTTGTAATTTCGTACAGTAAATACTCTCTCCATAGATTCATTTAAGTGCTGTGGTTTGTTTTTAACAAGCAGGGGCAAGAGTAAGCTTCTTAGTCTAGTGAACGGTGTAATGTGTTTTACAAGTGTTGTGTGTGAGTTATTGATAAGGAGAGGTAACCCCTGCTAACTTGGTGTAAATCATCCCCGACTGTTATTGATTTGCTCTTAACAAATAGTTTGTAGAATATGGTGTTCATGATTCATGGTATGGAAACAGAAAAAAAACAACAGAATAAAGTAAAAAGAATAGAATAAATAGAAAGCAAAAAAAAAGAGAAGCAGGGAGGTACAGTTTTTTTGGATCCCAGTACTTGTGTGTCCTGCTATTTCTCTGACAGTCTGCTTCAAGCTCGCCACAAGTATCTATCCCAGTTCTCTGTGGCCTGACTGCCTGCTGTCCTGCAATGTTTACATAATCAAAAGGAGGACAGGGTTTTACACCACATTGTCCTGGCTACATTATATACTTTGATTGTAACAGTGCACTTTTGATTGGAGCAATCGCAATGCAGAATATGCACTAAGCAAAAAAGGAAAAAGCCTTAATATCGTACAGAGTTTGCCTGAAGCACTACCAAACCACAGTTACAGCTGGTAGAATTTACTGACATGAATGGGGTGCTGTGATGGTTTGGAAAAGTTCCATGCAGGATACGCCAGGGTTTACCTTAATTTTGAATCTGCAATTGAAGGTGTATTTCTATCTCTGGAGTAAAGCTGTAAAGGTTCAATAATATAACCGGAAATTAAAACCGTAAATGTCTAATTTACTAATGTTCACAGTTTATAGTATCTTGGTAATAATAGTAATAATAATAATAATAATCTTAATTTTTATTTCATAGTGGACCACAATCACAAAGTGCTTTACAAGATACAAGACTATCGTATGACCTGGAAACCACTGTAGTAGGCTATCAATAAAAACAACAAAATTCATTTAAAGGTGTACACAGAAGGTTTAAGCATTTCATCTATTAAATATAGAGTTGCAGCCTGATTCGCCGAGGCGTTGTGTGGACTTACACACACTGTGAATGTAGATCATGTTACTGAAAGACTTTACAGTGTTATTGATATTCTTGTTACATGTATATTTACATAGTTGTTGATGGGTTTTTTTTGTATATCTCGGTTACAATGCATACTTTAATATCTACAAATCCTGGCAGCCTACCATATATATTTTTTTTTAAATATTTTTTTTTATTTATTCCCTTCCAAACCACTAGCATTGCTGGGCCTGAGACTCCCGTACAGACGCAGCTTGCCGGTTGATCTGCTTGATTAAACGCATTGCCCTCAGTGCGTGTGAACGGCTGCTCGGCCGTGAAGTCATAAAATCTAGGTTCTGGATTCCTGTGTGTTTTGAACACGTCTCTCGCTCTCACTGTTGTGTGGTTTCAGGGCTCCACCGAGAGCTATTTAAAGGAGGGTGACGGCGTCAGCCTTCAACCTAGCTGGCATGCTACAGACGCGAGCCAGGGATGCTTCTGCATCTCTGTCAGCTAGCAACACACGAACTGCGGCAATATTTATTATAGTTCAGAGTGCAGGGAATTTGGCAGAGGTTTGCTCAATACAGTAGTTGTATTGAGTCTGAATATGAAGGGCCTTTATTTTGTAATGGGAGTTACTACTTTCTTAAAAGTATTCTGTATACAGTTTTAAAAATAGTTTGTACATAAGGTTGCAGCCCTTATAAGCTCATGCTGGCATATGGTGGCAGAAACGTGTCTGTTTAGGTAATGGTGTGAAAATAAAGACATTGAGAAAGAGTCCAAATGTTTGGAATTGAATTGGATACGTTTCTTTTAGCATTACTTCAATAAGGGAGGCAGCTTGAGGGGCTGCGAATGAAAAAATTATTTGGGGAATGTAAGCAAACTGGACACCCATCAGTGCCTGTTCTCTTATGGAGTAGAATGCACAGGAGGGTGGGTTGTAAGAGTTTTCTAAATGTTTCCAGGAATTCTATTTTATTAAACATTTCAAACATGATTGTGATGCACAGCTTCTTACCAGAAAAGAAACCTCATGATGGCTGCTTGATTCAGAGTGTGAATGTTTTGTTTTTTGCATTGAAAGTGTGGAAAAGCAGTGCCGTGTTTTGTGTGGGGTGCATGTTAACCACGGGGGAAAGGGGAAGTTGTGTGCTAATGTCAAGCTGTTCAAAATGAGGAAGTTGGATCACATCACACTATAAAGGTCAACATGCAATTAATACTACAACAAAGTATGGGCACTAGCAGATGCCTAAATCCCATTCCAGGCCCTTTTAACTATTTACCCCCCACCAGTTCCTTAAAAGCCACTCTACATTGTCATAAGTCCTCCGCTAAATGTCCCCAGTAGTGGAGATATGTTTGTCACATTCTGAGAATTGCTCATCCGATTGTTCTTAAACTTGGTATGGACATTCCTTAACCCCAGTTCGGGTATCCTACTCTAGGTACTGGGCTATTCTTATTCTTGGTTGGGATGACGTGCATGCCTAAATCATTCCAAATTCTGTGGAAGTGTTTAATCTTGACTTACCAGTTTGCAGTTACAGTACATATACCCCAGGAATTCAGCGCTGCATTCAAGAAGTCAGTCACAGGCTGAAGTCTCTGTGAGCATGCCCTGCTTGTGTTGTATATCGAAAGTAATCGCGCACCGATCTTGGAACTGTAAAACCCCACTGTAAGGATCTGTATGGTGCACTCTATGAAGTTTCAAGCTGATTATTAAACACCTTGTATTTCCAGTCTGCAAAATCTTGGGCAATTTTTTAACACCCCTTTCCCAATCACACGATCAGCAATGAGTCAGACACCCGTATTTCCTCTCTTTGTCGATGAAAAGCTGTCTCACCACATGATGGCTCCAGGGGCCACATGATACAGGGACTCCATTGAGGAAGTGACTTCACCCTTGTCAGGAAATGTAAAAAGCTTTTCTGGGGGTAGACTACAGCTACAAGCCCTAACATGTCCTGTGGTTTTGTACCAAACTCCAGGTTCAGCTGCTCCGGGAAATTCTGCACGCACAGGGTGTGGCTCACTTATTAGGGATGGAGGTTCTTATTAAAAATACTTTGATAACTGGAGATAATCTATGTAAGGAAACTAAATGGATGTCTGCAATTGCTTTTTTAGTTGGTTTCCATTTATTGAGTGCCATATTCAAAAGTTACTATAGCGTAAACATTTATCTTTAGGCACAACAAATGTGGCACCTAGTTATAAACAGAAATCAGGTAATGATCCTAATGTTCTGGGAGAAAGCTCAGGTACAGAGATATCTGCTGTCAGGAGAGGAGTCTTACCCAAACGTGTGTGGGAAGCTAAACCTTGTTTATTCAAGCTTCAGTGTTGCAGCCAAGGTCAGACAAGTTCCCACAACCCACTCTCTGTTGATAACAACATACCTTGCAGCTGTGCTCAGCCCAGTGTGTTTGATTATACAGCAATCCATCGCATATCCGACTGCAGTGGGACCAGAGTAAGGGCGGATATGTAAAAAGGGAGATGAATGAATCCTGTTTTAAATACCATTACACACAGCTATAGCAATTACTGTATTCTCACAATTATTGTTTTGATATATATCTTTTACTAGGGAGCTCCCCAACATCCCTTGTTTAGAACTATAAGGTTATTAATGCTTGTGACAGGGTAGCCATTTGCTGCATTGGTGCGTGCATTTGCTGGTGAGTTGCAGTCAGGAGATGGAGACGGAGGTTGATAAGCCCCCCGCAGGCGAACAGGATTTATTTAAATATCAACACACTGAACAGCTCAGGTGACACTACCAGCAGTGGCACTGCACACAGAGCACACAGAACACAGGATTCTCTGAACTGATCTTCTCTGTTCAATAACAAACGAGCGTTGATGAAGAGAGTGATCATGGCGGATGAACGGCTAGGGCGATTCGTGGCTTGAGGAATTACGACGGATTACTGTCTCTCATTAACCCCTTAATCTATCTTCTGAAACTTTCTGCGCGCTCTTCTGGTTGATGGCTTGCTCCTGAGTCAGAAACAGGAACCAAAGGATGCAGCTTGTAACTAAGTGGAGACGGAGGGTAGGAGACAGTTATACAGAAAGAGTAGCGAAGGTATTGAAATAAATGGGATCCTTTAAGACCCGACCTGACATAGTTTCGGAATCACTGTAATTGTTCTTACTGTTATTATGTGAAGTCAGTAGTTGCCGTTTCCAGTCACAGATAGACCAAGTGTTGCTGTAGTTGTCCTCCGAGATGTTTGACAGGGTGGGCCTGGATTTCGTGGCTGGGATAGTGATGCTCCTTTTCAGGTACTCTTTATGATGTCCCAAACTTTCATAAATCTTTGCATCTGCCCAATCACGTGACACATAACATTGCATAACCTAGTCTCTTATAATGCAAAAAAAGGGGAATTGAAATATATAAGTAGGGCTTCTGATTTTTGGTTTTTACAGATTAAAAAAAAAATGATAAAACACCCACGATACAAAAAATTAAATCGGTGTATATCCAATAAATATCGGAAAAAACACTAGAAATGGTCACTCAATTCATGCTGACTTGACCCCTTTCCCTGTGAGTTTTCGTTTTTTAAAAACCTACAAAAAAATAAAAAATAAAAAAAACTGCCCAATTGTACAGTACTGTCAACTTACTGTACATATTATGACAGAAAAAAAAATGCCCACGATTTTTGAAAAGTAACTAAAACAATAATTTCATACAGTATGTAAAAAGCGAAATCCTCGAAAAAAATTTCCATAAAACACGAAAATTGCTAAAAATAAGCACTGAAAAATGAAATTAATAAAAACCAAAAAAAAAAAAAAAAAAAAAAAACAGAAGCCCTTATAGATTCATATTATTTCTTTCCATTGTAAGTAAAGTTATCTTTCCTAAACTATTAGAACGGGATGCTGTTTAGAGTGGCGTTACTGTACCGCACCTGTACTGCTGGAGCGGTCTGTATACAGATCTGCAGTGTTCAAAGACTTAAAAAAGAAATCTTCATACAGAAAGTGCAGCCCCATTGTTGCTTTACTATGACTGTGTCCAGTGCAGCCTCCTTTCATTCCGTGATCAAATCCAATGGAATTGCTGATGGAAAGAGGAAGGCTGTGTGGGTTGCCTTCTCATGAAGCACTCCCCACCCCCCGTGCTGAGCAGCGATCAGAGAGCTGGGACTGAGAGCGCCTTGTTCCCTGCAAATGAATGGCATTCGAGGGCTCGTGTGTGAGAAGCGGAGGAGGAAGCAGCAGAAACGAGCAGTATTGTGGTAACTGGGTAATTGCATGACTAAGGGTTTCCCTGTGACTGTCCAAGCTTTGGGGTCACGAGCAGAGGCGTGTCGTATCAATATAAAAAAACTAAAAACTAAAAACATGCTGCCGAGTTTGTGAAAAAGGATCAGGAGGTAATATTCCAGTAAGGCTGTGGTGTAGTTTAAGTAAGACCCATTCTTTTACTTTATTGGTTTGGTTTGCGTTTCTTCAAAAGGAGCAGGATGAATAAACCTTCACGGAATCCAAGATGATTGGCGATCGTTTGAAATTCAGATCAGGCCTCCCTTGTTTCTCAGAAGCTAGTTTTAAATGGGAGTTTGTCTTCCTTCAGTGACTTTGTTACCAGAGTAGTGCGCTCGCTACCAGTGTCCACTTGGATTGGGATTTCCTATTCTCATACACATCCCAGTGCTAAAGGAAAGGGCTTCTGGTAGGCAATGATTCTGGAAATGCACCAGCAAGCCTAAAGGACTGTCTGAAGCAGAAGAGAGTGGGAATACTTCAGAAATACTACAGAACATCTGAAGAGGTACTCTGTTTGCAGTTTATTACTTGGGAGCAACACATTTAAATAAATGCAGATTATTTTGCTTTTTACTCAGAGTGAAAGTACAACAGTATTTATTTTTGAAGTTGTAAAACCAAAAATAAGCACATCTGACTATTGATTGAAAGCCTTTCCTGTTCTTTCACAGGGACTGCTGTACATTACGTCAATGCCTTTGTGTAAAAATAGGAATTGTATTAAAACTGGCTTAGTTAAAGTTTGTGAATAAAGTCTGTTGGTAGAGAGGGACGAATTTGAAGTTTGAGACTTTTTTTTTCTTTTTTTAGTACATAATTTTTTATTTAACATTCTCTAATCAAAGAAACTACAAACTGATACTGCAAAAATCTACCAAAAGCCATAATAGTAGTACAGCATTTCATGTTCGATTTCAAAATGTCACTTTTTTTTTTCCATTTTTGAACATGGAAGTATATGGGAAAATATGTTACTGTAACATTATTCAGCAGGTTTCGTTCGACTTCATTCTGTAGGGTGATGCAAAACATTTAGTCATAGCTGTATATCCTGAGTAGAAGTGCAAAAAGAAGACTGAGGAACGTGACTCATTAAGGAAGACAAGCAAAAACGATTACCTGCTGCCCAGAATTTCCAGGAATAAACCGTGCATTCACATTACTGTAGACTCTTGGGGTTCTGCACTTAATTACCTGTGATAACCTCTTTGTTAATCATAAAGGAGTTAATAACTCATTGTGAGTTAAACTGTAAGGCTGTTTCCTGCCACAGACATGGCTTAATTGGGGGGGGGGGGGGGGGGGGGGCATGTTTATCAGTTATAGAAACTTACACTAGCCTTGCTCCCACTCCTGCATTTTGCAGCTTACCGCAATTGCGTGTATCATTTAAATGATCCAAAGCAGGCAATTTGAGCAACCTGCATGAACAGCTCCTGTAGAAATTGCCCTGTTAACCCTGATGGTATCAGTCAGTTAGGTTGCTAAAAGAGCGATCATTATCCAACAGGTACTTCCAGGTTCCACCTGACATTCCTTAGAACATGTTTTAAGGCAAAATGTGTCTTTAAGAAATCCAGACCAAAAAACAACTGTGAAGATTTTAAAAATGTCTTTGTACACAAAACCATTTGTTGACTTAATAAGAGGATTGACATCCTCCACAGCAGCCATTCCCCGTAGATAATTGACCTTGTGATCGGGATACCTAATTTGTGCAGCAGGATGGACATTAGAGGAAATCATGGGGCATTCTGAACACAAAAGTGTTGGTTTGAGACAGGAATTTATTCACTTACTCTCGTTTTGAGGAACTGATTCTTGTTCTTGATCTTGCTTGGTCATCCCACTACAGTGTGTATTGTGAAATCTGAATCCATGGAATTTTTGGGAGATATAATCCATATATATATATATATAAATATATATATATCTAATATATATATAATAGATATATATATATATATATATTATATAATGTATATATAATATATTATTGCATGTAATGATATTTAAAGTTTTTTTCATTGTGAAAGAATCGCCCCCTCTGTGCTGTGGGTTCTTGCTTCAACCTGTTATTGTACTTTGTTAAAATACGAATGTCTCTGTGCCAATCAAAAAAATATATTTTCTTTATTTGTTATTTATTTCAGTGCCTTAACAATTGTGATCCTCCCCGTTTGAGATGTAGAGTTCAACACATTCAAGACATTGAGATCAAGTCCAGCGTTTTTAGATAAAGAGGTAACTGTTTCACTTGTCATACTCCCTGTTCCCTATGAAAGAAAAAACACAACAGCAGCTACAGAATACACCATTACATTGGATCATAGCCCTCCTTCCTCTGACCTAGCCTTGCTTTCCCTTGCTGCACTATGTACCCATTTTTATCTGCTGTTTTAGTGTGGGCTGTACTGTCAGATATATCTTTTTAGACAATACAGCTGCTCCTCTGTTTACATAGAAACAGACCCTGTGTACTGTGAAGTTTAGCCATGTCAGTCTTGGCGATGGCGATGCATAACATACTACCTTTCACAGCGATCTCATCAGACCTCATAGGCTTAGCAGGGTTGGGCATGGCTGGGCTGTATTTTAGGCAGCAGTGTTGGGTTTCTCAGAATTCCGCTAGTGCACCAGCACTTTGACAGGAGACACCGTGTCGTTTAAGGGAGCGCCCTGCGGGTGTAACCAAAGGCCTTGCTGTCTTGTGTTTATTAAAGTGAAGATCGGTCAACTTCAGTTAGGGATTGGCTATCTGACTATACGATATCGCTGGAAACTATAGCAGCGTTGTTGATGTCGTGGTTAGAGTCAGTTTTCAGTGTCTTCAGGAGTCTGAGGTACACCTTAACTGTGAGTGAACGCTACATTCAATTTCCCCCAAAAAAACAACCTCAAACCTGCCTGTCTCCTTTTAACAAAAGTCTTGAATGTGTGAAAACATATGCAACCACTGTGCTGTGCAGATCTGCCTTTTAATGTTGGGTGAAGCCACTGACTTTATGACCTGTGGGTCAGGCTGCTTCAGGCTGTATCTCTGGCTGAGTAATCGCGACAGCCACAGTAGGTCTAGATGAGACTGTAGGGCCTACCTAGTCTCATCGATTGCATAGCACAGTGTTAACTACACGACAGCATCCTGATGTGTCTCTCGATTCCAGCATTTCTACAGCATCTCCTGGTAAACCGTGTAAACTGTCTACACGCATATTACTGACTGAATTGAAAAAAGTGCTGCTTTTTCTATAACTCTCTGCTGAGATTGTAATAGTACTTTAAAACTAATACTGTACACTAACAGTAGCTACCCCCCACTGTATCTGTCTTACTGATCTCTGCTGTTGTCTTGTCATGATCTGTTTACTTATTGCGTGTAACTGGGTTTATTAAGCTAAAGGGAGGATGCAGTTGAACTTACAGCACACTTGTCTGTTTGAATAAGGGTACTTTCCCATGTACACAGTATGTAAATTCAGAGTTTCACAAAAATTTGTTTGTTTAAGGCTCAGGATCTTAACACCACACCTATGTACAGTGAGGCTTAATATAGCTCATTCAAAGTAAACTCAACCAAGAAATGTACAGAGCTTTTGGGCCAGTCCATTCAAATCCATAGGGGTTGATCTGTGACCAGAATGACAATTCTGTCAGTAAAGGTCGATTAATTTGCTTAGAACATTAACCTGATGACAGACTGCCTTTTCTAAGAGCTATCAGCCTTGGGATAATTGCTTTATATAGAATGAGTTAATGCAGCTCATTGAGACACAGCACGAGTCTCAAGGTACACTCCCTCTGGAAAACAACAAGTGGATGCCCGGGAATGGGAGCAGTCATTGGATTTTTTGTTCCGAGGGCATGTAACTTGAAATCCTTGGGTATAACGCACCAGGAATATGGCTAGCTCCGGGAATTGAGTGGAATTGTGCTCTATTGGTCCTGTTTTGTCAAAGGCAAATTGTAACATTAGAAAAAAAAATAAAATTAAAATTGCAATAGAATCTTGTTGTGGGAAGAAGTAGTTCAATGGTTGTTCTGAGTACTTCTTTCTTGCTAGTTTTATAAGAACAACATAAGAATAAATTGGGAACGAGAAAAGGCCATTCGACCCATCAAGGCTCATCTATAATCGAACATTTCTAGTTGTTTTTTTTTTTTTAAATGTTCCCAAGGTTTTAAATCCCACTGCTTCACCTGACAGGCTGTTCCATGCATTCATAACTCATTTATAACAGTCCCTACCTCAAAATGTGACTTTGCACTTGCTTTAAAAGAGGGGTACTAGTCCTGGGGGGGGGCTCCCCCAAAAACCCCGATATTTAAACATTTTGTGTCACGGATCACTGAAGTCTCTAGACTCTGGGCTGGTAATTCATTTGCAGAAAACAGCACTCAGATAACCCCTGCAGGCTGGCCTTTATTGACACAATAAGGTCTGAAGTAATTAATTTCTGTGATTTTTAGCCATTTCCTCCACATGTGTTGTGAGCTGTTATAGGACTGTTGCAGCGCTTTAAAATGAGGAAGGTATTTTTTTTCTGAGAGTCTGGCAGATTGATTACAGACTCGACGCAGTCAGGTCTCACTCTCTCTCACTCTGTCTGCTGGAACCCCGATAGATCAACAGCAAGGTAACACAATTTACTTTCTACAATACCTTTTATATACAGTCTTTCTATAGAATGAAGTCATTCATTTGTACAGAGATCGGTGCAGGAGGCTTCGAAGATTGAAGACTGAGGATTGTTGTTGCTGCTTGCTTCAGGACAGTCTGGGCTCTGTGTCAGAATCAGATTGAGATTAAGGGGTTAAAGAATATGAGCATTTTAACATACTCTTCATGTTTCTTACCAGAGCTCTCTGACTGCAGGTCCCCAGTTATATGGTGTTGGGTCATCAGGGCTAAAAAAGGTTGATAAAACTATATTCAGACCTAATTAGAGGGGAAAGATAGTGTGAAATAATTGTGAGAACTGGTGGAGAAAATGTATTGCTGTTGAGAGAGTATAAAGCTCACCAGCTATAATCAAGCTGAGTCTTAAGTACCTACCATAGAAATCTACTGTTTTGGATGCCAGAATAGCTACTCATCTATGGTTAGCACTGTATGAGGTATAATACATTTGTTGAATGTTAGACGTTATTAGCCTTTTCTTTTTTTTTTTTGAGAGGCCTGTAAAGATGTTTTCTTGAAAAAGAGGAACAGAAAGTGAAAGTGGTTTGAAAGGTGGGGCTGGTAACCCTAGCATGGAGGGTTGTAGGTACCCTTAAAAGAACATGCAGGCCTGCATAGCAACAAACAACACTGTAAGGTGCTGTGTGGTCCAGTGGTTAAAGAAACGAGCTTGCAACCAGCAGGTGCCCGGGTCAAATCCCAGCTCAGCCACTGACTTGTTGTGTGACCCTGAGCAAGTCACTTAACCTCCTTGTGCTCTGTCTTTCGGGCGAGACGTTGCTGTAAGTGACTCTGCAGCTGATGCATAGTTCACACACCCTAGTCTTGTAGCTTGTAAAGTGCTTTGTGATGGTGATCCACTATGAAAGGCGCTATATAAAAATACAAATTACAAAGTTAATTATAGGTTCTCGGTTTCAATGTTCAGTCCCTTCACTGTGCTCATGTCACATCTTTGTTACCATGAGACTTGTATCGGCTGACTAATTACATTTAATAAACCAGTCAGTATTTTTTTAAAATATTTATGTACATAAATATAAAGCATGAACGGATCATATGTAGTTGCAATGGCATGAAAAGCCTGCAAGTACCTTCTCTGTTTGTTTTCTAACGCACTTTCCCTTGACAAAACAAACAAACCCAAACGTTGGGAAGTTGGCTCTTTTGAATAAAAACTTATATATAAAGCACATGCCTTCTGCATACAACTTCCTGTTTATAAGAGTGTGCGGTCACCTGATTTCGATGTTTTGTAATCTTGGGGTCTCAGTGATTTACACTAAAGACTGACATGCCTTCTAAGAACAGTGCTGATTTAGAACCAGAGCCACATGCTGCTTTTTTTGTTTATTTAATTGTTGGTGTTTTAATTCTTCATTTTTATTTTCTAAGGGATAGATCTGACAGGGATATCACAGAAGTGGCAATGTGACTTGACTCAAGCCACAGTGAGGGGCCAAGCCAGTCTCCCTGCATGTACAGCTGATGCTCAGAAAAATAACTAAAAGTTATTTTCCAGATTGCCAGTGATCCTGTTGCCCTTATTCCCGATTTAGCAGCATTGGTGTGAGCAGCACTGCAAATTTAAAAAAAAAAAAAAAAAAGTTATTTTGAATCTGACAATGAGTGGCTATAAAAAGACTCAAGCAAAGCACACAGAGAAGGAGCAGCTTCAATAATGCACGCTCTGTGGTGAGAATTGTTAAAGCTCTATTGTTTCCTTGAGCCTTATCCCCTTCCCTCCACCCCCTGGCTGAACAAATTACATGTTTTGCTTCTTTAATCTGAGAGACTGTACTGTTCTGAAGTCATAGGCCAGGCTCACAATGCTGTCTTGTCTAGGATTTTGAAATGTATGCGTGTTTTTATGAATGCAGTACTTTACTAAGAGTGGGAAGAGTATGTGTTGCACATTCTGGCTATTTTTCTTTATTTTCTATATAATATTTCTTGTGAAAATACTGAAGTTTTATTTTACAGGAGATCTCTATCTCTCTTCAGCTTAGGCTTTTGTGATCGCTTATAAAAGTCTCCCAAAAACGACTAAAGTTTCGTAATGAAATTACCGTAAAAGCATGGAATGGCATAGCTTTGATGTCTTCTGTGTCTCAGAGCACATGCATACAGTTTGCAAAACCTCAGTATCAAAGCCCCTGTGCTATCCACTCCCCTCCCCACGTGACTCCAGTTGGGTCTCACCCCAGCCTCTGTTAGTTCCAGATCACAAGACCCCAGAGTTTTGTTGTCAGAGCCACACCATGACAGTATGCCCTCCCCCGTACCTCCTTATCATCCCTGGCAAGGAGCTTTGATTTGAGGGCCCCCTTGTCTTAGAAAGGGTAAGCCAGGTTTTATAAATAAACACTGTGCATTCCAGACCCCTGAGGCCCCTCTGGCATCTGACCAGGAAAGCTCACTGGCAGGACCCCGGTGGCAGTGTTCACTGCAGCTACTCGGGTGCCTCATGCACTGACAGAACAGTACCAACAGCCTCCCTGGGTTTTAATGATTTTTGTGGGACTGACCGGTGCAGCATGCTGGTTATAACTGATGCTGCTTCATTGAGTTTTCAAATGTTTCAGAAGTGCCTGACGTGAAATTGCAGTGAAAACACTGTAGACCAAAGTTTCTGTACTCCGTTCGTTATTGGTTACTTTCGGTCCTAAAGGTAGAAAGCAGTGAGAGTAAAGAGCGAGCATGTAGAGAATGGAACACCATGTCGATGGAAATCCTGAAGGACGGTTCCTATGGCAGGTCTTGGTTTGTATTAATCCTCAGATGGTAATGCTTGTGCAGCGAGTTGCTATTTCTGTGTCTTGTTAAGGATGATTTAGATAGGGCCTTGTGATTCATTTCAGGCAATTGTATTTAGTTCAAACAGTGCGTCTTCGATTAGTCAGATCTTTGCACCGGTCATGTATTTTGGGTTACAAAATCCTTTACTGGAACTTAAACAATGCATAGTGATTTGCCTTTACAAAAATATACACGGAGCGGCATAACTTTGACTGTGCTGTGACTGCACTGTATGCACGTCACATTCCAAATTACATTTGGTCAGACTGTTGTATCCAGTGCACCCACGCGAAACAGATAAGGCCTTTGTGAAATTAAATGCCGTACTCAGGGATGGATGAGTGGGATGGTCCAGGATGCTTGAATGACTTGGGATGGAAAAGGCAAACTGGACGTTGCAAAAACAAAAAGAAACACTCAAAGGAAACCCATGAGTTAACATTCCAAGCTGTGTATTTCTAGATTATAACACTGCATGCTGTATTAGCACTATTATCCCTTCTAAAATGTTGCAGACTGAAGCAAAAGCTAGAGCGAGGTTAGAGAAAGGCTACTCTCTCTACCTGGTGCAGAAAGACGGGCCAATGTAAAACTGTACCACATTATTTAGAACACATGAAATGTTCTCTTTGAGCCATTGCCCTCACCCTAACTTTAATTAAGAATAGGTTTTGGATTAGGGTTAGGGCTTATTTCAATCTTAAACTGGGTTTTCACATTCTCTCAGCTGGCCCATGGCTGAAAAGCTTGGCACTGGCACCTACTGTACACACCAACTTTATTAGGACTGTCTCCACCTGAATAAAAACCTGTCTCAGTAAATGTGGTCCCTCGTTTTTGTTTTTTGAAATCGGTCTGCTGGTTGTGTGCTGGCTTCTTGTTAGCTGTTGATTTTGTGACGTGGCCTGTGCAGTGAAAGTGAGACAGAAATAGCAGGACTTTTTATAGCCTGGTTCCACCCAGGTGTGCTTGTGAAACACAGAGGGGGCTGCTGCTGCCGCTGCTGCTGCAGGACAGATAAGTGTGGGGGAGTGCAGAGTGCATCAGGCTGAGGGCAGAGAGTTTCTGCTTCAGTGCAGTGGTGCATGTAAATACAGTACTGTGCATGTGTGTGTGAGAGGGAGGGGGAGGGGGAGAGCTGCACCTGCACCTGGACACTGGTTTTCCATTTATTTATTTTCTACAGTAATTTAATTATAATTACTAACCCCAGGATGTCCATTTTAGCTTGTAAAATAATTAGTTTGAGTAATTGGCAGTGTTCATTTAAAGTTTGCGATGTTGGTATTCAAGAAGGCCTTTCATTGTAGATTCATATAAAACTGATCAAGGCAGAATATCCATTTGTCATTTTTATAATACCGGATATAGCCAGTGATGTCCATTACTAAGAGAATGATCAACGCTATTTCGAATGACCGCAAACCGTGCGTTACTCAGTCTTGAGGTTTATGACGTCTCTCAAAACCCTAGTTTGTCTTTTTGTTATTATCTGATAATGGACTCCATGCCATCCATTATATGCACATCTGTGATTTAGTCTCCCGCTGTGACTGTTTGGCTGAATACCATCTATCAGTGGACTGGGATCTGGCGACAGCCAGGGAATGGAAAACCCAGACAAAGGTTGCTGTGTTTTTGTGTTGGGTTTTTAATGCACACCGCAGGGTTAATGCTACTCCACTGCATTTCAATTGGAGCTGGCTTTCTTATTGTACCTTCATAAAATACACTTTTCTAACAAGCTCTTTTATAGCATGCGTTGCGTTTTTTCAGTAAACAAGGCTTGTCTCTTTGCACTGTAAAGAAATGCGGTAGCATGAGGCGATCTCTTTCAGGTAATCAACAGCTGTTTAGGGTGTTTTTACAGCTAAGTGTAACGGGCAGTGTTGTGTGATGTAGATTCTGTCCTGTCCCCTGTCTCAGAGAAAACTCTAACACCATGGATGCAGCTGAGCCCAGCTCTTTGGCATTGTGGTTAAGTTGCCCTCTTGCGGTGCGCGGGGTCGTCAGTTCACGCCCAGCCTCCTCCCTCTTACATGTGCTGCACAAAAAGAGGGAGGAGAATCTCTGAGCACTTCCAGCCCCAGTAAGGGATGGGTACCTAATCTGATTGCTAATCATTTAGGTAGGCTTCATTTTACAATTCTAATGGATTCCCTCTCGCAAATAATGCTGCCCAATTAGATTAGACCTAGGCTTGTATTTGGGTTATAAAGCCTAAAAACTTCTGTTGTTCTGTAGTTGGTAACCATTTGAAACTGGACCTGGACCTCCCTGTTAGCATCGTTGTTTTTTCTGTTGATTGATTTAGATGCGTAATTAAAATGGATTTGGGAAAACTCAATATTTTTCACCCTGGGGAAAATTAAGCCAGCCTTTAGTTTATGGACCCATTTATAAAACATCTATACATGTAAAAGTTTTGATGATTTAATAACAAGGACTAACAGTTCAGTGCAGTAACATTTTAATGATGCTAAATATTTTAAATATTTATATAGTGTAAGAGTTGTTTTTGTGTTACTTTAGTAGAGAAGTACAACTATGGCTAAAAAGTTTTGCATCACCTAGAATTGTAGTATTGAGACTATATATATATATATATATATATATATATATATATATATATATATATATATATACACACACACACACACACACACACACACACACACATTTTATTAAACATCTTCTAATCAAAGAAACTATAAAAATGATATCGCAAAAGTCTACTGGAAGCCATCATAGTAGTAGAGTATTTCATGATAGACTTTGAAATGTCTAATTTTTCAATAATTGTCAGTTTTTCATTAAGAATATGGAAAACTACAAAGCAGCGCTATGTAATTCAATAGGTTAACATAGCATTATTCAGCAGGTTTCATTTGACTTTATGAAGCTAAATTATTTAATTCTAAAGGGTGCTTTTGGCCATAGCTGTAAGATTTCTAAAATGATAGGAAAACCTGGTAATTCTGCTGGTAAAGGTTTGGAAACTACAAGAGCATGATGGTAAAAACCCTGTTTACCAACACAGAAATTTTGTTGAAATTACTGTTGAAGTTAGAAAATCATATGACAGTCACTCGACTCCCCCGTGCATGTCTCTTTACACTGCTTCCAGTTTTGTGTTCAGAATTCACTGGGGAACTCCCTTCACGGGGATCTCGCCTGCAAACCGCACGGCTGAAAGTCCTGCTCTACAGCACTGGGAATACCCACCTGTAACATTATCAACCCAAAACTGCAGAAACGCCATTGGCCGACCGCATTGTCGGCAGTGGTAAAGGAATCCAGGAAAGAACAGGATCTGCTGTGTCACAGCATTGCTATCGCAAGGGGATGCAGCCATTGTAGAACTAGTCAGAAACTTGTGTGTATGTTACCAGGGAGTGGAAGAGAGCAACAATTGCCTTGCTGCTAGAGCTAGGAATACGTCTGCTAACTTAACATGATCCAGTGAGTGGTACAAACAGGACTGCTCCACCTACCTCGAGTTAGGGTTAGGGTTACTAAACGTGCCCCATACACCACTGGATATTAACCAGCTGGAGTCAACAACACCAGCAACAGATGCCGTTTGCCATTCACATCAAGCAATTTCCCAACAAACTGTACAGTGGGGAAAAACACACCTGCACACACTAATAGAAAATAAAAAAAAATCACATAAAGTAGTCTCAAGCGCTTATTGCCAAAGAATGTGTCTGTTTTAGCTGCAAAAAATATAATCATGGACTTAAAACTTAAGGTTTTGCATTTGTGATATTTCCAGAGTGCAAAACAACTTGTTTAGTGAAGGTACAGAAGGGATCAGCTTGACATAAAATAGGACAAGGGATATTAGGGTGACGCAGTTCCTTAAGGTGCTCTGTGGCCTGGCCACGTGGAATCCTATTCATTTCAGTGCTGTGTGTTTCTTTTCAGTGATCTTGCCAGTGAAGAGGACTCTGCACCCCGCCCCGTCTCCTGCACCATGTCCTCCCGCATCGGCCTGCGTCTGCAGCTCATGCGCGACCAGCTGCAGCAGGAGGAGCAACGCGAGAGGGAGCAGCAGCAGCAGGCAGCCATGCATTACATGCAGCAGCGCATGTCTGTCCCACAGACCCCTGCCATTAACACTCCTGTCCACTTCCAGTCCCCCATGCAAGTCCCAGTTGAGGTGCTCAAGGTAGGTGTGCTTTAGTGCTTGTGCTGCACACTTACAGTAATCTATGTTGCATGGTAGAGAACAGACTGATTGCAAAAGCTGTGAAATGCCATGGCAAATGTATAACAATTGTATACTGAAAGCACAGGCTGAGTATAAGAGATGCAAGGTAATCAGAAACAAGGTTGATACAAGCTTAGTCAGCTGCAAAATGGCCGTGCAAATGAAGCGCGTTGAAGGTTTATATGGAGGTGTGAGGATCACATTATCACTTCTTCACAGTGTACAAGCTTGCGGTTTCTGCTGATCTGCTCGAGATGATGTGTGGCAGAACTGTTAAAACTAGATTTAGAACAATTCAAAATGAGCAATTGGAAATATTAAACGCCTATTTAATTTAATATTTTACAAAGTGGTTAAGTTAAAGAAAATATACGAAAATGATGGGGGGGGCGGCGAAGGGGGAACGTGTCCAAACCTTTGCTCACACCTCATTTAACTGAGAAAATGCATTCCTTTAAATCACTGCTTAATCACCCCTGCCTGATTGCATTAAATAACAGACAGAGTGAAAATGTGTGTGTGTGTGTGTGTGTGTGTGTGTGTTGTGTGTGTGTGTGTGTGTGTGTGTGTGTGTGTGTGTGTTGTGTGGTGCAGGTGTTACTTTCAATATGCGGACAAAATTTGATAAAATGTCCCCACAAAGATAGTAACTCCTGAAAAAACAACGTTGTGGGGACGTCCCAACTTTGTAAAACATGTTTCTAAGAACTAAGTATACATAAAAAAATAAAAATAAATAAATGTGCCAAAATATGTAGTTTGTAGACTTTCACCCTGTGTAGCGTTTTGTCTGAATGGAGTTAGAAATAGTAAATAAAAATATAGTGCGAGTCAATAAGAAGTCCCTACAAGTATAGGAATGCATTGAGTAGGTGAGGTGAGGTGAGGTGAGGTGAGGTGACTGACTGACTGAGTGAAACAGCTGTGATTTTGTGAACAGTATATGTGAAAGCATTTTGGTGCTCAGGATTGCTGCTTCAGTTTCTGTTCTCGGACCACTGACAGGACAAGCTAAGGGACTGAATGAGAGTTCATACCCACAGGATGAATGACAGTTTTTAAGAAGCGGTGGGGTAGCTCAGTCTCCATGGCCATGTTTTTGAGACCAATGCCCAGCGCCACATGTTACCAGCTTGGACCTCCAGCAGTGAAAGGCTAGTGCATTAACCCACTGTGCTGCCAAGCCCCCCTCTCTCAAGCTAGCTTTTAAGAAAGCGCTGGTGTTGAGTAACAATGTGAGCTGTGGATCAGGGGGAGGTTTAACTGGGCAGTAATCCCTCATGTGCTGGAGCGGGGTGTCCCCACCATGTGAGTTAAGAAGCAGGAACCACGGTGGTAAAGCTGGTTCCCACTCCTGGGAAATCTGCCACTAGACCAGACCACATAGCTCAGTGCAGCACAGACTGCTTACACGTTAGACAAAGGCAGGGCTTCTTGTTGCAGGGAAAGCACTTCACTGGGGAACATGCGGTGGACTAGCAGCCAGGTAAGGAAGTTGGGAACTTTTATTAAGTTTCTTCCATAATGCGTACTGTGGAATTGTAGTGTTAGCAGTGTAGTTGCTTCCTTATGCAACTGCACTACTTAAAAAAATAAATAAATAAAAAATTATAAGGCAAAGTTGTGGGATTTTATTTGCACAGGACTGAATGTCCTACATGTATGCTGTAGGTATCTTAAGGTCATTTAATTGAATTTGATAAAAGGAGCGTGTTAATCTAAAGTGTTCGATTTTTTTTTTACTGCTGACTCCGGTGTTAACTTCAACATTATCTCAACATTTTGTTGTAGCAAAGAGGGTTTGGAAGAGCCAAAGTAAATATAAAAAAAAAAAACAATAAAAATGTTTTCTTAAAAATAACCCCCTCCCCCAGCCCTTCATCCCTGAGGTGACGGCTCTGGGATTTACTGCTTTCTCAGCACCGGGCTTGAAACTTGAGGGTTAGGTAACTGTCTGGGTCACTCCTGCTTGCACTGCGTTTGTGAGCGTTTGTGTCAGTCTGTGACTCTGTGTGGTCCTTGTCTGCTAGTGCCCAGATCTTTGAAGATCTTGGTTTGATCTGAAGCTATGAAAACCTACAGCATGGGAGTTGATTAGTCATCTGTTAATTGATGGCATATTTACAATATGGGAGTGTATGCATTCTATGTCAGGTAAACCAATAATGCAATATGTTCCAGTAATGCAAAATCAAAGAACATTATCAGAATAACCTTATTTCATTACACACGTTTCTATTCAATATGTATGTCATAGTTATTGATTCGGGACTATTTAAAGGCATTGAAAAGAGGCTTCCAGTTTACAATGCTACCAATATACTCAGGTCCATTTTCAGTGGTTTACCAGTAACTCTCCTGTGCTCATGAACTGGAAACCAGTAATCGGATGTAGGTTACCTTACAATGCCTTGGAATGACACTGCATCAAAAGTGAGTTATCTTTTTAAAATCGGAAGATATAAATGAGTTACTTGTGTTCGCGTGATTTGCCATTTAAATATGGGCTTATGTAAATGATTACACCCGGACGGCATATTTCGGTTGGGTGCGTCGCTCTGTATTTACGAGTGTCCTCTGTGTGTCTTGGCTGACAGGTGCAGACTCACCTGGAGAACCCCACCAAGTACCACATCCAGCAGTCGCAGAGGCAGCAGGTGAAGCAGTACCTGTCCACCACCTTCGCCAACAAGCAGACACTGCAGGCCGTGAGCGGAGTCCAGCCCTCCCCTCCGCCCCCTGTCCCTTCCCCCCACATGAGACCGGACCTCCTAGTCAACACCTCCGCTGGGAACAGCACTCCCAACAGCCCCATGGCCCTGCTCAACATCAGCTCCAACCCCGAGAGAGAGGTAGCTCCTACAAGCTCTCATTCATTTGTGTTTTTATGAATGCGTTTGTGTTTTCAGCATCCTCATGTGTCTCATTTGAGATGACAAGCCAGATATGTGCAGTTCTAGACCATGTTAAGTGTCAAATCTGGTTCTAAAGCTGAGGGAGCACAAAGTTACCTTATGGCTTGGAACTTACTTTCAGGCCACTGCATGGCGCACTTGGGGAGACTTGGGGTTTTGATACAGTAAAATGGCTTCAAACTAGGTCTCTTGGTTTCCTGGAACCAGGTTTCAAGCCACTGTTCCCGAAAAAGTGGGTTTGTGTTCCCTCAGCTTGGGAGAGCCCTTTTTTTGTATACACCATCTGGTG
This sequence comes from Polyodon spathula, assembly GCF_017654505.1. Classification (NCBI taxonomy): domain Eukaryota; kingdom Metazoa; phylum Chordata; class Actinopteri; order Acipenseriformes; family Polyodontidae; genus Polyodon; species Polyodon spathula. The sequence goes on from NC_054558.1 coordinate 7,326,494, forward strand.
GATATCTGCAGCTACTACCACTTCAGCAGGGTAAATATGTAACACACATAACTGAGTAACTCCGATGCTTGAATGGCTACATTTTGAGATGTTAATTAGTAACAGGATGTACTATTGTTGGTATTGCAGCTGTAGTAGCACATAATGGCATTTTAAGAAGCGAGTCAAAATCAAAATTGGTTTACATTTTCGTACTTTTTTTAGTATTGAATTCATTTATATTTTCCTTCTTCCCCCTTAGCTAAAAGTGAAGCTGCAGTGTTGCCTGTGTTGGTCTTTGTGTCTGTGTTGCTGTAGAGCACTTTGCCTGCAGTTTAAGTGCATTGTGGTATTTTACAGTACATGCAGCTGTTTGCACATGCGGTTACATGTGACTCCTGTTATAATTCACAACGAAACGGCAGTGTTTTATTTACAGTATTTGGACATGCTTTAACTAAGAACAGCAGACTCTCCTACAGCTGTATGATGGAAGTAATTATAAACATATACTGTGCTTGTGTTTTGAAGGTCTGTAAAACTAAAATTGATCAAGGTTTTGTAGACCATGAACCCACTAGAAATTAATTGTTTTGTGGCACACATTCATTGTTAATTAAATCTGGTACAGGGGACTTTTGTATCTCTTCAGCAGGAAGTGTGTACATTTTTTGTCTTTTTTTATGCAATTGCATTAATGTGTGTGAAACCAGGTTTGGTTATTTTATGGTTCAACAGCTCTCTACTTGTGGGTTTATTTTATTGTATGAGAACAGGGCTCGTTTTTATTTGTAACACTTTTGTTTTTTGTCTATACCGATGCTGGTTAGGCATCTTCACATTTTAGCTAAAACTTGTATTTGTGTCACATACTCTGCCTCTAATTTTCAGCATGTTTGTGATTAATCGCCCAGATTTGATTTTTATGTTTGAAGGCAAAGGCAGTTGCATTTATACAGAGTTATTTGTACAGGAAATATACAAAAATAAAATGATAATTTGACCCTAATACTCCCCCAAACCCTTTAAAAAGAAATACAATTAAAGTATGACTTTTCTTTCCATTCAGATGGATGATGTGATCGATGACATCATTAGTCTGGAGTCCAGCTATAATGACGATATACTGGCTTACACTGACCCTGTGCAGATGCCAAACACAGTAAGTAACATTGAAAATCCTACACCTTTTTTCCCCCCACACATACACTAGAAGGATGAGTTGTTGGCTACAATCACTGAATAGGGGGGTTGTTTTTGATGTGATGATTAGGGCTGGGTTTTGTTCACGGTAAAACAATGTTTTTTACATCCAACTTAAGAGACATTCTACTTTCACGATCAGTGATTTGTCAGAAAATAAAAACATAAATAAATGTAAAAATAACAACAGTCACGTGAAATGTCCCCTTCTTGGTCTGGACAGAGCGATCTTTCTTCAGCAGAAATATTTCCGAAACCTGGTGGCTTTTTCGTTGAAGACATTTTAAAGAAATCGTGCAGCTCTATGCAGTGTGTGTTCAATCATTTACCGGAAGCAAACTAAACCGACAGCAGGGTTCCTAAATGCAGCGTAACAGGCAGTGCATCAATAAGGCAAACGTTTGCTGTATTTATTTTTAAGTGATCAAAATATGTATATTTACACTATGTTTTTTCAGAAATGGGAATTTTCACAAGAACTACACATTACATGGCAATGGGTAAATTTCATGGAAATCATGAAATCCTTGGTAACCATGAAAACAATGGCAGCCTTAGTGACGGGGACCGATGCAGGTTCCATTCTGTTTAGAGATCAGGTTGTGTTGATTCTGTCTTGCTCATTCTCTGAGAAGTGCTAATATGGGTCCCATTTATCTTGTGTGACTTGGTTATTCATGTACAGCATTATAATTGTCTTTCAACCAAATAGTCTTTCAACCAGAAAGGTACTGGAACGCCACTAAAATACAAATTTTAATCTGTATTTAATATTTAACTATTACTAACTAATGTTTAAAATCTGTATTTAACTTAATAAGAATTTATGACATGAATTGATAAGTATTGCCTTAGTGTCTTTCTCCGTCTTGTCAGAATGCTTTGTAAGACTCTGTGTGTCAGTGGCTGTGTTGGTGTTTGAGTCCGCAGTCGTAGTCGCTGCTCTGTTGCTGTCGTCTGCACATTTTCAGCCTTCTTAAAGCAAGAGTTGGTAATAGAAGAAGTTCCTAATGCTCTTGTTGCATGAAGAGGACTGCTGACTGAGTCAGGCAGTTGCGCGGGTTTATGTGACTTCGCTTGCTGAGTATTATGTGAGATCTGGTTTGTCTGTACCACTGATTGAGATGCAGCTCATATCAAAACCTGCGGATCGTTACACCCTTTGTCAAAAGAACTCACTTGGACAATTCAGACCCCAGCTATTTCTCCATACTCAATAAATACAGTATTTAGACCCTTGTGGTAATTCATTGGTTGCCTGTTTGGAATGTGAACAGCAGTAGCGGCGACTGTAATCGTTAAACACATTCTCCGAAACGGCTGAGCAGAAAGGACAGGCGTTCAGCTGCACCACTGTCACTTATTAATAACACCGCAGGGTACAGATTCAAGAAAGCCACCTGTTTGTGGCTAATCTCCGATTGCAACCCTTTAGTGAAGTCATGCATTTCTTTTTTTTTTTTTTTTTTCTCTGAAATGGCTTGCTAAAGACGAGGAAATAAGGAGCTGTGCGTTAATGTTTGCTGAACCCCAGTGCGCTCCACTCCGGTACTGCCTGGGATAATTGTCTTACTTTGATTGCCTGCAGCAGGGTTAGGCAGCCTTGGATCTTCCAATCCATTCCACTGCAGGACTTTGTTCCAGCTCGGTGCATAATTATTGAATTGACCCTGTTGGAGGTCATTTCAGTAGTTATATGTCTGGTCGGAACACAGGGCTGGAATGGAACGGATTGGATGCGCTAAGAGTGCATACCGCTGTCGAACAGACTAATCATAGATTTAAAATGGAGGCAAAAGCAATAAAGCCCAGATCTAATATGTAACTGATGAAAAATAATTTTGCCATTTTTGTTGCCATAGCATATTTTTGATGGCTGATGGTTTTGGTCGGTTCATTCTCCGGGATACCCTTGGAATTAAAAAAAAAAATCTGTGGCTAAAATATTTAAAAACAGCTGACTCCCATATGGTATAATTTTGTGCCTTTTCTGTGTCTGCCTTAGAATGGCTGAAGTGTTTGATTAAAGCAGCAGAACCCCACAGTCGCGTACAGTTTTGCACTAAGATATCAGTCTTTGGCGAATGTAGTTTAGCCTTCTGAAAGTTTCTTTTTGATGCTTTCTAGTTAAAAGGAACGCATCCAACAAACATGAGTAGCTTTAAACTGTGTGCGACTCTTGCATTCGGTGTGCCTGATAAAGCTCAAAGTAAATCCTGTACTGGTTTACACTGCTGTATGAGTCTTACCTGTTTGCTAAAAACAAAACGGTGTGCTTTCCCAATAAAGAAAATTCAGCGATCTCAGTGCAGTACTTTGCTCTTTGACTGGGAGCTTTAAACTGACTGCTAACAAAATTAACAATTAAACCGGCGCAGGTTAAACCTGTTTACAAGACACTTTTTTAAGGGGAGAATTGGCCCAAGATGCAAACAAGGCCAGCTGAAAGTCCAATGAGGGAAAAGTTCACTCTCTTCTCTAAAAAAAAATAAAAAAAACAGGCATCTGGGTTTGATCGCCTTCTTAGTCTAGTCAAGACAAGCAGGAGACAGTAAGTGAGCCAGCAGAAAGCCATTATGAAAGGAAAATCTTACGCAATTGTGGAGGTTGTTGATGGGCAACAAATGCAGCTGGTAAGCATGCAGTACTAATGCTGCAAATTACTGCAAATAACTGCAGGTACAGATGGGATGATCTAGTTTTGTACTCCATTCACACTAATTCAAAATCACAGGTTCACAGTAATGTACTGGTAAACTGGTTGCATACTGTAATTTGCATTAGTCTTTGTAATGATGTGCGCTTGCCAGTGGCTCCTTTTGAAAGACTTGAGTTTCTTCTGGTAGTTTTTAGACGAGATGTATTGCTCAGTGAGAGCTTTGCATGATAATTGTGTCCTGTTTGCCTCTGTTTGAATTGACGGTCTGCAGAAAGGGGCCAGGATAATGTTTGAGTGGAACTGAAAAAAAAAAAGCATTAAGGGCGTTTTTGTAAAGAAAATGTGATGCGTTTTTGAAGCTGTGTGTGCATTTTGTAATTTTAATAAAATCTGCTTCCTTGCATTGGTTCTGAAAAGGCTTGATCCTGTTGTATTAAATACACTAATATTGTGTTTATTGTTTGTTTGGTGGCAGGGATTTGCACTTTTTCACAATAGTTGCACTTCTCAGCAACGCTGCAATTTTGCAAAATACGATTTGTTTTTAATAAGAGGAATAAATACAGGGAGAAAAATATGTATGATTTATTTCTAAGAAATGACTTAATTGCTCAAATCTGTGTGTTTATCACTGGTAGATTAAAGCTCCTTAATACTCTTACATGGTTCAGTAGTTTAATCTGTATTGAAGAACACTGTGCTGAATCTTAACTTGAACACAGCTGCAGGGTCAGGCCACTTTAGCAGGGCTCAGTTGTTCCTAATAAAGTGGCCACCCCCTCTGTTCATGTTATAAGCTGCAGTTCTGGTATTTTATTTGCCTCTGTTCACTGTGCTAGAATGCTGGAATCTGACCACAGCATTCCGAGTGATGTTCAGCCAGCCACACTCAATCATCTGAAAGATGATCTATTTGGCACCACTGAAACTAAATAAAATTAAACCTATCCGTCTTGTTATTAGAAAGTCTCTTCACCTCTCTTTGCCTCCCAGTATTATTTGAAGGTCTGGCGCAATGGTATTTATTTCACAGTGTTTCTGAAGGTAAATCATTACATTTCTGGCAAGGTGCAGAAGAGATTGCTTTGTTTTTATCGTGTTGTTTTATTGCTTGCTCAGATACTGAATAGCGTATATAAAGATGATGGATTAGATAGGGTATAGAAAGGGTGCACTAAAATTCTATATCTTAAACAAAACATTTAAAAAAACACACAGTGTTAGAATGTGGGGTTCATTGGGAAAGTGGCTTCTGCAGCCTTTTCTGGTTCCACAGCGATGTCTTTGTGTGGGACCCTGCACTGCTCTGAGCTGGATCAGTAGACAGTGTGATACAGTGCACTGACCGTTGAGACCCATGCTCTTTTTTGTTTTATTCAAGCTGCCCCTCTCCAGCAGTCACTTAGATGTGTACACTGGCCCTGGGATGGCTGGCCCCACCATTGGCATGACCAGCAACTCCTGCCCAGCGAACATCGCCATCAAAAGGGAAATGTCAGGTAAGCACAATTTACTGCTGTCGGCTCAGGCAGCAGATCAAACATCCTGGACATGAACGAAGAAGCAGGTGGGCCATGAGATGCAAACCATGCAGTGATACCATTATAAAAGTATAGTAAAAGCATTGCCAAGTGTAGTAAAGCATAGTGTTTAGCACAGGTGAGTATTGAGTATATATGTTAAAGCATTTGAAAAAAAATGCATAATATAGTATAACCAAGGGAAAAGCATGGGAAAACTGCAAAAAATACAGTAGTAAACTTTTATAAAGGTAGCGGCACAAGTTTTTATCACAGCCACAGCTAGCATGTCTTGCAGATGGAGAGAGTCCCAGAACTGAAGAGCTGGTCATGCTGGGATTACCATTGGTGTTCGTGTGTCTAATGGACACATAGCCGCTGATCACCTTCTTTGTGTAACAGCAGGTTGGGAAAGGCATGTTTGATTGACTGAACTTTCTTTTGTCAAGATGCAGAAGCCCGTGCTTTGGCCAAGGAGAGACAGAAGAAAGATAATCACAACCAGAGTGAGTTTCTTTATTGCCTTCTACCGTATAAAGGATTGCCATCGACAGGGCTTGGCAATGTCATTCTACTTCTCCCTAAATATTTAACAGGCAATATACAGCACTTTGGTGTAAAGTTAACCCAGGGTACTTGCAAGAGCTGCAAAAATACATTTTATTTACAACAATTAAAAAAAAAAACTGTGTATATAGCACTATTAACTTAGGGACAGGGTCCAATGAAATGTTCCAAACAAGCTGTTATCAGCACTTAAAAACGAACTTGAATTTCATGTCATTATGTTTTAAAATGCTGTATGAGTTGCATTGAAAGAAGCACCTTGCTTTCAAAGTGCCGGTGTAGTAAATACCTTTTCTGATGCTGTAACCAGGCTAATCCTTACAGGACATTGGAACAGATATACCAAGGTCTTTACACCAAAGTAACCGTTTGCAGGATTTTGTTCAAGGAGAATAAAACTATAAGTGTTGCCATACAATACCCAGCACAGGTACAGTCTACACCAGGTTTTAGCTGCACTCAGTTATGCTAAAGTTACCATTGTCTGAGCTAAGCAATGCCAGAACATGCACAAGGAATCCACTGTAAGGAAAACAGTTACTGCCACCATGGCTGTTTCATGGTTATATTTATCGTAATTATTTCTGTGTTTTTCTTCTTTTTTTACAATGATCAGTTGAAAGAAGACGGAGATTTAACATCAATGATCGCATCAAGGAGTTAGGAACCATGATCCCAAAGACTAATGAACTGTGAGTTGCAGTAAATATAATCTATTTTTTCATGGTATACTGTAGGACACTGAATGCATTGTTACTTTTTTTAAAAACCAGGAGGGACAGAATCCCTCCAGAACCAGGGTTGGGTAGCCCTGCCTTAAGTATTAAGCTTAAGATAAGACTTAAGGTCACATTTTCCCTTAACTAGTCTATTGACTTAAATGTGTTGAGCTGCTTTCAGTAAGACTGTTAAACTCAAGGAGCACTTGAGTTGGAGGGCGGGTTGACCTCTGTGTTTTATGCAACTGGCCACAGCGATCCAACATCTTGGTTTAAAAAAAAAAAAAAACTACATAAAGAAGTAAAGGAACAGATGCTGAATTGAGACGGTCCATTTTAACGAATGAATCTGTCATCCTCCAGGGATGTGCGCTGGAACAAGGGGACGATCCTCAAGGCATCTGTGGATTACATCAAGAGGATGCAGAAAGACATGCACAGATCCAGGGAGGTAGAAACCAACTTAAAGAGAATGGAAATGACAAACAAGCAGCTGTGGGTTCGGATTCAGGTAAGGGCCTTGCTCCAGGGGTGAGCAGCGCGGCAATCCTCCACTCTCCGAGTACCGCACTGCTGCTGCTGTTCTGTATTCACTGAAATATTGTACATTAGCTCCACGCGCCTCTTAGCCATGTCAGGATGAGACAAACAAAAGGGTGAATTCCACCACAGAATTGCAAACTGAAAAGAAAAAGTAAAGCATTTAATTTATAACGGGAGGGGGAAAAAAAAGTGACACAGTGTTGATTTTAAAGGGATCATCCATAACTTGAAAGCGCTCAATCGGAATTCTAAGGTTAAAGTATCAAACTAGTTTCAGCAAGTGCACTTCAGCACATCAGTGTACTTCCATTGATGACGACCTTCTGTAAATTTCAGGAGCTGGAAATGCAAGCCCGAGTCCACGGCCTCGCCTCCAGCTCCCCCTCGGGACTGGGCGGGGTGGAGATGCTGGGGCCACTTATTAAGCAGGAGTCCGGCTTGGAGGACAAGGCATCGCTGGAGGCGCTTCAGCAGCAGCACCAGCACCACCAGCAGCAGCAGCAGCTCTCCCATCACGAGCAGCAGTACCCTCAGCACCTCGACTTCACACAGACACTGGAGCTCTGTGACAGCGCAATCGGCTTCCAGGACCCGCTCTCCCACTTCACCGACCTCACCTTCACCTCCCCTCACAAAAACGACTATATGCTCATGGAGGATGCGCTGTCCCCCCTCGGAGGGGACCCCCTCCTCTCTGCCATGTCCCCCGACCCCTCGGTTGTCAGCAGCCGCCGTAGCAGTTTCAGCATGGAAGATTCTGATGTCCAGTGACCCCCCCACCACCCCTCCTCCACACCCTTTCCCACCGCAAGTGTGTGTGTGTGTGCGTGCACTGAAGGGCAATTACCATTGACCGCTTTCATTTGACACTTTGACAAATTTTTAAAAAAAGGTATGCTTTCTTACACTAGACTGTTTGTTTTAAAAGGTGAACATTTAAAAGGTTCCATGTCCAAATTTTACAAGATATAAACTTGATTTCAAATCATGAATGTGGAAACAAGGCAATAGTCAATTTCGAGAATAAATTAATTTATTTGTTGTTTTTACTTTCTGTAGGGGTAAGCATAGATTACAATAAATAGTTTGGGTAGCTGAAGTCAAAATAATGGAT